>NC_041223.1:3056591-3153766 GCF_002837175.3 Physeter macrocephalus | reverse complement strand
AGAGACAGAGAGACAGAGAGAGACAGAGACAGAGAGACAGAGAGAGACAGAGACAGAGAGACAGAGAAAGACAGAGAGACAGAGAGACAGAGAAGGGTGGAGAAGGAAATATACTCAGTCCCACGGCATTCTTTGTCACCTATCCTGACCAAATGACACGGGAAACCTCAGCTTATCTAATCGGGAGCTTCCTTGTGAATGAGGAATTTAAAATGTTCTGAAAATAATTAATAGATCAAAAGTGAAAAATCTTATGGTTATATCTATAGGAGCTAGAAAGTAGTTTGATTTAAAAAATTCTATATTCAATGTCCACTCTTTTAAAAAGAAAGCTACTGGGGTTTCCCTGGTGGCGCAGTGGTTGCGCGTCTGCCTGCCGATGCAGGAACAGGGTTCGCGCCCCGGTCTGGGAGGATCCCTCATGCCGCGGAGCGGCTGGGCCCGTGAGCCATGGCCGCTGGGCCTGCGCGTCCGGAGCCTGTGCTCCGCAACGGGAGAGGCCGCGGCAGAGGGAGGCCCGCATACCACAAAAAAAAAGAAAAGAAAAAAAAAGAAAGCTACTAAAAAGAAAGCTATTGATAAAAGACGGGGGATTTCCCTAGTGGTCCAGGGGTTAAGAATCCACCTTCCAATGCAGGGGACACGAGTTTGATCCCTGGTCGGGAACACACGCACCACAACAAAAGATCCCGCGTGCAACAAGTGAGACCCGACACAGCCAAAAATAAATAAATAAATAAATATTTTAAAATAAAAATAAAAGACCAGAGGCAAGGCTGGAGACGCAGCACATCTGACCTCACTGGGAGTTTTAAGATCAATGGGAATCTGTCTAAATGGTTTTTTGTTTGTTTTTGTTTGTTTTTTAAAATGTTTACTGAAATATAGTTGAATTACAATGTTGTGTTAGTTTCAGGTGTACAGCAAAATGATTCATATATATATATTCTTTTTTAGGTTCTTTTCCCTTATAGGTTATTACAAGATATTGAGTATAGTTCCCTGTGCTATACAGTAGGACCTTGCTGTTTATCTATTTTACATATGTTAGAATGTATATGTTAATCCCAAACTCCTAATTTATCCCTCCCCCTTCCCCTTTGGTAACCATAAGTTTGTTTTCTACATCTGTGAGTCTATTTCTGCTTTGTAAATAAGTTCACTTGTATCATTTTTTTTTAGATTCCACATACAAGTGATATCATATGACATTTTTCTTTCTCTGTCTGACTTATTTCACTTAGTATAATGTCCAGGTCCATCCATATTGCTGCAAATAGCATTATTTCATTCTTTTTATGGCTCAGTAATATTCCATTGTATATACGTACCACATCTTCTTTATTCATCTGTCAATGTGTCTAAAGGTTTGATACAGGGGTGTGATGTGATCAGGTTTGCATTTAAGAAAGATCACCCTGATGGATTTAGCTGTCTCTACCCAAAAGCCAGGAAGTACTATGATAAGTGGGGAAATGAAAGAAGCGGTCCCATAGCGTCTTTATCATTGTTCATGTTAATGACTTCCTGGAAGTGTTAAGCCGTACAATCAGATGAGAAGAAGGAGGTATACAGTTTGGAAAAGGGAAGTAAAGTTACCATTTCTTGTAACTGACCACCTGAGGTACTTGGAAAACTAATCTGAAGGACAAATATAAAGGACGTAAGAGTCAGTAAGGTAGATGAGTACAAAGACAGCATCCAAATGTCCTCCTCCTCTTTCTCTTCTGCTTCCTCTACCCTTTCCTTTCCTGAACAATTCAGTCCCAAAGCTATGAGACAGGGGCTGACAAGACAAGCAGCCTCGCCAAGGCCAAGGGTGGGGAGAAGTTGTGACGCCAAGATCTGGGAGTCAGGGCTGGATGGACGAGGAGAGCGTCACACAGGGGAGGGGCAGCCGCAGTTATGGGGCACTGGCTACACACGGAGAAGTTGACCGAATAACGCACAGGTGCCGATATAGCCGGGTTCCTTCCCTTTATCCGAGAAGAAGGATGCAAATATGGAAAAGGAGCAAACTTAGAATGAACCTTGTGACACTGGATTGGAATGAAGAGGTTGGCAAGAACTCCATATTTTGAATATAGACAAGTATAGAAAAAATACAGATGTAAGTGCGTTTATATATGTGTGCCTCCCTTGGTCTCTCAGGGTAGATAGATATAGAGATCAAGACTGAGGTAGAGATAGATATGTCAAAAGATACAGAAGCCACCTTGAAGGGGCTCCCACCAGCCAAATCTGGGACTACTTGAGCTTCAAAATGAACAGTGGTAGTAATGTATTGTAACCCACTGAATAAAATAGGAAAGCAAGAGTCCAAACTCATGTAAATCCACAAATTGTACCTGTTTTCTTAGGTCAGTCTCCCAAGGGAATAGAAATAAAAGCAAAAATAAACAAATGGGACCTAATCAAACGTATAAGCTTTTGCACAGCAAAGGAAACCATCAACAAAACGAAAAGACAACCTACAGACTGCGAGAAAATATTTGCAAATGCCGTGACCGACAAGGGCTTAATTTCCAAAATACACAAACAGCTCATACAACTTATTAGTAAAAAAAAACAAACTTATGTAAATCAGCAAATTAATAACTGAAAGTTTGAAAAGGGAAAGTACATTTACATGGATCAAAGTACCTTCCCACAAATTCCTTACTAACTCACAAGGGGGAAAAACGTAACTTACAATGGAGAAAATTGGAGGACACTCCCGTAATCAGTTGATTGAGGGGTCAAAGTGGACACCTTCACTAATGGGACAAATTCAATTCGTGGGCCACCTGTTAAGGTGCATTAAGAAGAGCACAGCATCATTTCTATGACATTCTTCCCCCCCGAGAGACTTGCTACGAAACAACTTGCTCATAATCTTCAAAACCACAAAGGTCATGAAAGTCCATGAAAGACTGAGAAATTGCTCCAGACTGAAGGAGACCAAAGTGACAAATGCCACGTGTGGCTCTGGACCCGATCCTTTCATTATTAAGGACGTTATTAGAACAACTGACGAAACATGAAGTGGAAGATTAGAAGGTAGAGATGTATCAGTGTTCATGTAAGAGAATGTCCTAGTTTGTAGAACTTGCACAGGGTCATGGTTCAGGGAATAAAAGATCTTCCTATTGGGCTTGAAACTTTTCTGTAAGTTTAAGATTATTTCAAAATTTAAAAATCAGTTTATAAAAATATCCATAGCATTCACCATTTATAAGGAACTACTCCAAAATATTTAGTGCAAGAAATGAATACATTTATAAGGACAATTCAGAAAAAAGGATAAACATACCTAAGAATGAACTTAGAGGAATTGGCAATATCTATACGAAGAAAACTTTGAAGCCGTACTAAGTAACACAAAAAAGACATTTTTCATTATATGGCTTTTGTATCTTTTGAATTTTTACCAATGCATTTGTTTTTATTCAAGAATAAGTGAACGAAATTTACAGCAAAGACAATGCATTGAGGAAAACACTACCAGAACATGCATTGGACCCCTTATTGAATCTACTGAAAGTTGTTAAAAAAGAAATCTCTTTTAAATAAAGAAAGCAATTGCACAGAAATAGACTCTGGTTGTTAAGATCCAATGTGCTTAAACATGAGGAATGGTTCCTCACTACCCAGTGAGCACATCAAGGCCATCCATGATTCAACTCATCCAAGGCTGGGAGAAATGGATCACTCCCTCTCAGAAACCTCTGTAACCCTTTGAATGACTTCCATGAAGTCGCTCACTTAATGGCTCCTGTAACACAGGCTTGTCTTCCATAAAGATTGAAAATTCCTTAGGGCTGAGAAAATAAACTCCGGTCCATCACTCATTGCAATTCTCTGCTGCTTTGCACATAGTAAACATGTGATTGTGTGATTGTTAAGTTTTCCCTTACTTTTCTTTCTCCCTTGACCCCAACTCAGACCCAAATTGTAAATGGTGTTTCACCAATTAAGAACCAAGTTTTACATATATTTTACTGATGATGGGAGGAAGGGGAGTAAAACTATAGTCAGTTATTGTCTCTAATTTCTACAGAGAGAAATGGAAAGTTTAAATCATCAGACCTGGGGGGTGAAGCAATCCTGACAACCACAGCTGTTCCAGACGTTTCCAGAGATAATTTGGCATTAATTTTTGCAAATTGGCATGTAGGCAGCCACAAAGCTTTTATTTATTTATCTCATTATTTTACCTCTTTACCTATCAAATCTAGAGTAGTAAGATTTCACACTGAAAGGAGAAAACTAAAGAGCTATATGTACCCATCACATTGACTCTGATGTAACATTAAACATTTCAAAGGATAAAATAACAAGTGAGACTTGGCAAAGTAGCAACCAGGGCACAAATAACAGAGGCTAAGCCACGCCCTGTGAGGGGGTGAGGTGAAAAGGTACCTTCTATCAAACAAGCCTAGACGAACCTGACTTTAAAAAGCACACGCAGAGAATTACTCCCCAAGCACATAAAGATGGCGAATTAGGCATGAAAAGTTTTCAAGAAGGGAAAAATGATTTTAGAAAGGAAAGTGTGCCTTTCCTTCTGTCGTGGAAGGTGGAGCACGTTTTGTTCGACTCGCTATAGGCGGAGTCACTGGGATACAAGGATTCGAGTTACTGGTGGGGATTGCCACCCCTCAAAGCAAAGACCCGGAGGGGTTCGCATTGTTTCCTCCAAGCTGGTCCCAGGCTCCCGGCACTGCCTTCTGACCTGCCCCGACAGAAGCACCCCATTATGGACCTTCTCCCCTGTCCTCCTGTTCTCCTTCCCTCTCACCTTCCGCCTCTTCGTGGGGATCCACTTCTCAGGTGTGTTCCAGGCTCTCAGTCATGAACATCAAATCATTTGTTGAACAGCTACTCCGTGCTCATCACTGGAAGAATAGCTGGAATGAAGACCTGATCATGACTTGACAATGTCTCCAATCTAGCTGGGGAGGCGAGGCTCCCACGGGAGTGTTAGCTGACAGCAGAGCAGAGAGAGGACTGCAGCTACCAGAGCCGGGGTGTGATAAACCCCCTGGGACTGAGGCCCCGTAGGTGCCACTATGTTCATGGGTTTCACATCCAGTTAACACAGGCAGTTCAGAGCCCTCTTCAGATGGTCCTGAATCCAAAGAAATTTGCATGAATTCATTTAAATCATTTATTTATTATTTTTCACCAAGGGGCCATAAAAAATCTGGTGCTGTGGGCTGTCCGTTGTCATGAAGATATCTGTAAAATGTGGTCTAGACCAGGGTTTTGTTACTTTTTCAACTCACAACATGAAATTTATGTTTACAATAGGACCAAATGAGCACACACACAAGTCACGAAATAATCATCGCCGCTTGCGGGACTCACCCTCACGCTCTCCACCCCTTGTCTCCCCCTTATCCCCTTCCCTCCCCCCTCCCTTTTCCTCCCCTCTCTTCCCCCATCCTTTCCCGTCCGCCCTCCTCCCATCCTCTTCCCCCTTTCCCCCATTCCGTTCAGTTTTTAGAAGTACAATTTGGGTTTACTAAAAATAGATTTCATGACTCAAATAGGTCGCTACCCACAATCCAAAAAACACTGGTTGAGACCATTCCAAAATGTTATGGAATTGAGGGCTCCGAGGATCCCCGCGTACGTTTTGTGAGTGAAAAAGATACAAGGAAGGTTTATTGAGGTTAGTTGAAGTTGACTAAGAAGGGCATTATGTTAACAAAAGCTTGAAGTCTTTTTAAAAAACAAACATACTGAAGAAACATCCAACAGTCCTTGGCAGTCTAAAGATGTACGTGGTACAGTAAGGTCCCCCTGGAAGATAAAGATGGACTAACAACATCATTAGCTTGTCAAGACCACCATCCAAGGATGGGTGAAGGCAGGACCTTTACAGAAATATCCAAATAAATGTGGAAGGACTGGGCATTACTAGTCTTAATTTATAAATAGAGTAACCGTTCTCCAGGTAAGTTTCTTTTTTTTTTTTCTTTATCACAATTCAGCTTCTTGGATATCTGGGCAATTTCCTTCTTCAATAACATGGCAGAATTTCTTAGCAAAACTTAAGCATTTTTGCTAATGAATTAGCCACCCTGTAACCAGTCATTGGAGCAAAGAAGTTTTACCCTTATAATTTCTACTGTCTGAAAAATACCACTTGAATCAGTCTACTACGTTATTGAATAATGCTACAAAAGTTTGTAGTAATTTTATATCTTCTTTGGAGAAATGTCTATTTAGGTCTTCTGCCCATTGTTGGATTGGCTTGTTTGTTTTTTTGATATTGAGCTGCATGAGCTGCTTGTATACTTTGGCGATTAATCCTTTGTCAGTTGCTTCATTTGCAAATATTTTCTCCCATTCTGAGGGTTGTCTTTCCGTCTTGTTTATGGTTTCCTTCGCTGTGCAAAAGCTTTTAAGTTTCATTACGTCCCATTTGTTTATTTTTGTTTTTATTTCCATTCCTCTAGGAGGTGGGTCAGAAAGGATCTTGCTGTGACTGCTGTCATTGAGTGTTCTGCCTATGTTTTCCTCTAAGAGTTCGATAGTGTCTGGCCTTACATTTAGGTCTTTAATCCCTTTTGAGGTTTTCTTGTGTGTATGGTGTTAGGGAGTGTTCTAAGTTCATTCTTTTACATGTAGCTTTCCAGTTTTCCCAGCACCACTTACTGAAGAGGCTGTCTTTTCTCCATTGTATATTCTTGCCTCCTTTATCAAAGATAAGGTGACTATATGTGCATCTCTGTCATACAGAGTGAAGTAAGTCAGAAAGAGAAAAACAAATACCATATGCTAACACATATATATGGAATCTAAAATAAAAGAGGGGTGGGATAGGGAGGGTGGGAGGGAGACACAAGAGGGAGGGGATATGGGGATATATGTATATGTATAGCTGATTAACTTCGTTATACAGAAGAAACTAACACACCATTGTAAAGCAATTATACGCCAATAAAGATGTTAAAAAAAAAGTTTGTAGTAATTTTAAAATTGCTTTCCCACACCATAATGCAGAGCTTATCAAGGCAAATATATGTGGTTTTCTTTCTTCATCTCTTTCCTCTACTTTTACGCATGGAGTAATAACTTTTATTGGAATGACTACACAAATGCACATGAAACAGCCCTTTTCTCTAGGATCTTTCAGGCCAACGGGGATTCCAGAACTATGGAAATGACCCTCATGCCACATAAAATGTGGTGAGCGCCTAAGGCCACCCAGAGCCCCAGACCCAGGAGGAAAGACACCCCCATCCTTCTCGTGGAGATGGTCACGGCTTCATGGAGAGGGTAGACGTTCCGAGGGGCCTCCAAGGATGCGGGAGGGTTCTACGAAGAGAGACTGAGTGGTGAGCAGACTCCTGGGAAGAGGAAACTTCATAAGTGCTCCTAGAAAGTTAAGTATCAGTTTAGCTGGACGGGAGGGTCCTGTAAGGCGAGGGGTGGGAGAAGCACACAAGATGTTAAGGCTTTCACTTTGTGTGGCTACTTTTAGTTGACCACGCATTGGCACATCCATTATCTCAGTGCCATCTCTTCAGGACTACAGTGTGACAGACCCTCACGCCCAAGGAGAGCGTTAGTACTTTACAAGAAAATAAAAGGAGAGCTGGCGACTTCCCTGTAGGAGAAGGGCCGGTGATAGGCTGCCTGCACGTGTTGGAGGGGCAGGGTTGCTGTGTGTGATGCACATACTTTCTTCTAGAAGTGGACTCTGCCCCGTCTGTCAGAACGAGAGATTCTGTCTTTGGGATACTTGGGCCAGGCCAGCAGGGTCAAGGTTTTCTTTCCTCTCTGCTCTGGGGTGCTAAGGTCTGACCTGGAGCTGCCATTCACCTGTTACCTTGGGGATGGGCACGCAGGCAAAGGAGCCCTGTCCAAGGCTGGAGGCCCCACTGCCTCCTCTTTGACTCTCCCCCAGGGACTCCCTGAAAACCGGCTTCCACTGAGATTTGTTCTCCTTGGATTTTGCCACTTGTAACTGACAGGGGCCTTGGCACAGATGGGCTGAAGCAGGAGAGCTGGGGGCAGAGAGTCCATCTAGGGGGCTCTTCTAAAAGTTCCCCTTAGCCCTTTTCTACACTTCCTTCTGGGCACCCTAAGTCTACAGAGAAGTTCTACTAAAAAGGGAATTCCATTGTTCATTCATACATTTATTCAACAATATTTACAGAGCGCTTAATATTTGCCAGGCTTTACTCTAACTGGAAAAATGGCCAAAGAGGTTTCTGTCTTTATGGAGAACACATTCTCACAGGGAGAGGCAGACTATAAAAAAGTAAGCACAATAAGAAAATCTCAGATAGCATTTTTGTCCTACGAGTGAAACATCACGTCTCCACAGTGACCCAAGTTTCCAGGACCCTGTGTGGTCAGCAGAGAGCACAGGTCAAGCACTTACTCAGAAGATGTTTGACAAAAGAAAACAGAATGGGATAGAAATATATCGTAGTGGGGACACTGCGTAACCCTTGCTGCTGGTTTTCTTTCTTCAGATGAGAGTCTAACTCGTGTTCAATGACTTAGCACAGAAATGGAGCTGTTCCCAACATCACTCTCACGGATTTCATGAAATCCTGTCACTGCAACATTTCAGTTCCACTTGCGATTCTTTTGCACTTGAGACCGTCAAATAACAATGACCTCAAGCCTGACAATCAGAGAGACTGAACAACAAAAACTAAAGGGAATGGGCAGGAAAAGAGCTTAATAGTAAGCAGAGAGAGGGATGGATTAAATTAACATGCTATCAGTTGATAATGGATTTTTCTTGTATGTTACAACAAATTATTTTTCCCTATATACTTTGGACTTCATAATGAAGTTAAAGGAAACTCCTCCTGCTCTACGAGTTATTGTTATTTGTATGTGTTAGTTATCATTTTAATCACTTACAATAGGCAGCTGGTTTTTATCCAATCCCAGTGATTTTAAACTGGGTCATCGAAATCCACTGGGTCTCAGTGAAACCAGGGTTTTAACAATGCCTTGCAATCTTTTGCTGGATGTCAAGCCAGAGGTGATACTGTATTAAGAACAGGAGACTAAGCTGTAACAACAACCAAAATGTTCCAATTAACTTCAAGTTAGAGGGAACATGTGGCCAAATACAGCTCAAAGTCAGGGCCTGAGATTGAGAGATTTGCTCTGAATAGCGTATTATAGCCTGGAGATACTCAAAGCCCTACCAACAGCCCTAAAAATATTCTAGGACTTAAGACCCCATGGGCTCACCGGTGTCTGGCTGCTACTTCCACACACTCAGGTCTGCTCCACGTCAACCCAGACATGAGACTCAGGCCCTGCACTGGTTTCCATTTACAAATGAGATGTTGAAGAAGTTGGTAGGCTTATCAAAGAACGCAGGACGCACGGAGGAGCGCAGCCTGCACCACTTACCAAATTAACATGCCGTCACCATCAGTCACTCCTGGGTTCTGATTCCCTGTCCACCGTACCACTAGTAGGGGTACGCCTCTGAGTTGGCCCCCACAGCCTCCTCTTTTCTGTTCTCTCTCACATTCTCTTTTTCTTTACACTCAGGGACTCTCCCTTTTGCTGGAGCAACCAAAGCCCTTGCCCCTGAGGCCCCAGGGTCTCACCTTCTACTGTTGGTGTGCACCAAAGCATTTTTCCAAACCAAGATCGTTCCCTTCCTGAGAGATATTCTGGAGCTAAATGTTAGGATGACTCCAAGTCCTCCACCAGCTACAGCACCTGTTATGTAAACATGGGTTTTATTATTGCAGGTCAGGGGGTGGCATAAAGTCACATCTGTCCCTTTTTCCTTCTCCTTCACAGTTAGGCCAGGGAAGCCCCAGATAAGACAGGCAAGTGACTGTCTTGATGTAGAAAAATGGAAAGAGGCAAAAATCAACATCATGACAGTGCTCAAGGATGGTCTGGGAAAGAAAACTAAGCCTCCTGATTATACTTCCCTTCTTGAAACGAAGTTATGGACCTTCCTAGGCAGAGATTCCTAAGTTGGGTAAGCTTTCCCCAAACAGAAGTAAAAGGATCTTCCTTATGAGCAACTTCACCTCAAGACTCTATACCTGGTGGGTATTTCATCTTCCTTCTCAATACCTCCTCCTTCAGAGCCAGCAAAGCAAGCACAATATACTTCTTAAATGAATAAGAATCAGGGCTTCCCTGGTGGCACAGTGGTTAAGAATCCGCCTGCCTATGCAAGGGACACGGGTTCGAGCCCTGGTCCAGGAAGATCCCACATGCCGCGGAGCAACTAAACCCGTGTGCCACAACTGCTGAAGCCTGCGTGCCGCAACTACTGAGCCTGCGTGCCTGGAGCCCATGCTCTGCAACAAGAGAAGCCACCGCCATGAGAAGCCCGCGCACCACAACAAAGAGCAGCCCCCGCTCGCCGCAGCTAGAGAAAGCCCGTGCACAGCAACGAAGACCCAATGCAACCAAAGATAAATAAATATTTAAAAATATATTAAAAAATGAATAAGAATCAAAGTCAACATCCACGGTAGAGAAGAATAACAAATATTCGTGGATCAAAATTATGTATAGACTTTTACTATTAAGAACAAGATCTAGTTCATTTATCAAGATCCTACATCTGGATTGCAAATGTTGCCATGTTAAAGGGCTTGGAATGCATCAGGGATTTTTCTCATGAATATAAGGTTTATAATATTCAGACATGTTTATAGAAAACCATACATCTTCATTGATGGGCTCCAATGACTGATAAAGAACATTCCACAAATTATTACAAAAATGAGTGTGTAGGATATATATTTAAAACAAATGAGTTTTATGTCCACCAAAAGGCATGTACACAAGTTGTTCCATATCAGTTTTATTTGTAATGACCCCTAAATTGAAATAACCCAAATACCCATCAGTAGTACAAAGGACAGGTAAATTGTAGACTATTAATACAATATTACTTAGCACTCAAAAAGAACAAACAACTGTAACAACGTAGGTGAATCCCACAGACATAATGTTGAAGAAAAGAACCCAGACACAAGGCTATGTGCTGTTTGATTCCATGTACGTGAGTCCCAAAGCAAGGAAAACCAATTAATGGCAATAGAGTTCAGAAGAGTGAGTAGGGGTTTTATTGGGACAGCACAAGGAGCTTTCTAGAATGCAGGAAATGTCCTGTATCTTCATCTGGGTATGGATATATGTTAACATTAATTAAGCTGTTCACCTAAGAGAGTGAACTTTCTGAAAATGTTATAGTTCATTTAAAAAATATACATATAGATATGTAAGCAAAATCCAAATTTATATAGTTACAAATTGACTTGTACTGCAGATTTGAGTGTTCAACATTTTATACTTTCAGAAAGAGCTTTTTGCCATGGCATAAGTAGTGAATTATCAGAATATGTTTCTACCTCTCTTTATAATATAGAAAGAAGTCTGGCAGACACAACCTTAACCAAGTGATCAAGCTTAACATCACTAATGACAGGACCAGCTGACATCATGTGTCCTCTGATGTGACCCAATGTCACCTGGATAGTATCCTTGTCCAACATGTTTAACCTGAATCTGATCATTCGGGAACATCAGATGAATCCAAACAGGGAATTTCTAAAAGATTATTGACTTGGACCCTTCAAAAATGTCAACATCAGGGAGCATTTCTAGATTAAAGGAAATGTGACAACTAAATGCCATGTGTGGCTCGTGACTGGATCCTAGACTGAGGGGAAAAAAACGGGCTATTATTGGGGAAATTTGAACATGTGCTCCCACTAGATAATATTATATCAACATTAAGTGTTCTTGGTGTGGTTGCTGGATTGTGGTCATTTAGGAGAATGTCTTGCTCTTAGAAAATAAATCTGAACTCTCTAGATCATCATAATGTCTACAAATAACTCTCAAGTGGTTCAGCCAAAAATAATAATCGTTGTGAGAGAAAGAAGAAGAGGAGGAGGGGAAGGAAGAGGAGAAAACATAGCCAAATGTTTGTCCCAGTCACTTGGGAATGAGATGGACCCACCTCAACCCAAAATTTGGTTCGAATGTCGAGACTGGTGATCCCACACATGCACCAAGAGGGTGTGGAAAAGTAGATTGCTCTCGTAACGAGGCTTTGCTAGGGGAGCAGTGCAGACTCCCAAGCATGGCTGAAAATGGCTTGAGAGCCAACAGGTGCAGGTTTCACTGTGGTTACAGGTGGTTCTGGGAGATTCTCACGTAGGAGTCAGGGCTCGTGTGGACTGAGTTCCCACCGGCCCCAGTGGAAGGACCACGTGGGCTGTCGCATCCGCCTGCCCAGGTTTGGAGCAGACAGGAAGCTGAGTGTGGGATCTGAAAGCTGTCCGCGGCCAACCATCAGAAATGGAGTCGGATTCTGTATCACATTGTCACATTGGTGATTTAGGTGACGAGGACCTCAGCACGCACTGTACACGTCCTGTAGCTTTTCTGTAGATGGAATACTTTTCAAAATAAAAAGTGGGAGAAGGGAAGATGAGCCTACTGTCCTCTCACATGAGTACCAGGCACTAATACCGTAAAATCAATTTAGTCCTAAGGAAACCTATTTTTGTAAATACGTGATGCTATGTTTTAATCATCTGTGAATGCTTAATCTCAAAGCCAGTGTTCTTTCACAAATAAAGGATTTTTGCAGCTCAATATAAATATTCCTTCTTATCTCTATCCATGTACAAGTAGAATTATCATGGTCACTATTAAATGGAATACTCAATACTTTAAGATGTCTTAGTTACAGAAACATAGGTCATTTCACTCAAGAAGAAATTATTGAGTGCGGAATATGTACAAGGCATTGTATTAGGGGCAGGGATAAAACAGTGACCAAGACAGGAATTATCAGCTCTAGATGAGGCTCAATGTCTTAAGACACCAGTTAAGACTCCCCTCTGCCCTTTGTGAGTTTATATTCTGTCAATATTTAAGAGTCTAAGTATATAAAATGTATAAAAGTCACAAAACCCAGACATATCATTACAGTTAACGTGAGAATTTAAGAGTAATACTTATACCAATCATAATTTTCATGGGCTCCCCAGAAGGTGTATTCGTATCTATTTTATAATAATGTGTATTTTAAATAACATAATTCTTTCTCTGTTATTACATAAATTTATAGCAAAATCACAAACCTGTGCCTATTTATAGTAACGGACATGGACACAACACAATATCATATCCACATCTGCTCTAAGCAGAGAGTTGGAGAAGAAAAACTGTCCCATAAATCCTAAAGTACATGGTGCTACGGTTGCCCTACGTCTAGTATTGCTCCGACTTCAAATATTCTATCCCACTGATTTGAGGAGCTTGCTTGTATTTGCTAATCACTCCATTTTTAGGTCCCTAAAGTGTAGTGTCCATAGTGATAGTAGATCACTGCAAAAGAAAATTGGGGCAGGTGTGGGCAAATAGGCCTTTGGTGGAGTTTCAATTGTTGTCACCTTTTTGATTCAACTTCTGTATCTGGAAATTCACCAACAGATAGATTTATACATGTGCTCAAAAAAATACTGCGTGGTTACTTATTATAGCGTTATGTATAAAAAGATTAATTCCATAAGAATTATCAGTTATGTTACATTGTGCCATGGAATACTATACAGACAATAAAAATCAAGTAGATCTATACATGCTGGTAAATTTCCAATATATAAGTAAGTGAATAAAGAAAGGTACAGGAGAAAAGTATGTGGAGGATGCTTGTGTTTGTGTAAGAAAGGGATATCACATATGCACTCCTGCACAGTTGACCCTTGAGCGACTGCACAAGTTCACTTCTACACAGATTTTTTTTCAATAAATACCTATAGTGCTACACGATCCCCGGTTGGGTGAATCTACACATGTAGAACTAAAGATAGGGAGGGCTGACCACGGGACTTGAGCATCCTTGAGTTTTTGTATCCACAGTGGGTCCTGGAACCAATCCCTTGAGGATTGAGGTACGACTGTATACACACAGAATACTTCTGGTTGGTGTCATAAGAACCTTGTAACGTTGGTGACCCTTGGGAAAGGTGAATGGGATTGGAGGGGCACATATTTTGCATCTTCTCTGTAAGTCCTGCTGTGATATTTACACTTTTTACCATGTGCATGTGTGTATATGTGTGTGTATGTGTATAATATATGTGTGTGTGTATATATATATAATATGATGATGTTGATCATCGTGATTGCCACATTGTATTCACCAAGAAAGAGGACAGAAAGTGAAAGAGCTTTTAACAAGAATCTCATATCACAGTTGAGCAGTTCTCATATTAACAATGCTCCTCCAGCCAACAAAGTGAAGATAACTTCAGCTTACCTAAGAAGACAAGATTCCATTTGCACGGTTAAGTCCCATCATGGAAGCACTTGAAGGAAACATCTCCACAGAGCTCTTACCTCTATTGATTTGCAATCCTGTTTCTGCACTGGTGGGAAGGGGAAAGGGGGTGTTTGTGGGGGGCAGGGAAGGGGCCAGCAAATCAGAGTATAAACAAAACTGCTTTCAACGTAAAGAGTTGCTTCTAACCATAGATCAGAAGGTACCCTCAGTTAACACCCCACCATGCTCAGAGTGTCTGGTAGTTCTGGAAAGAATGATCAAGCTTAACATTTGGACCAGCCTGTCCAAATTGTGCAGATGTTAAGCGACTTCCCCAGCCTTTCACGTCAGCAAGACCTGCTGTTTATCTACTTCCTTTGCGAGTTACCATTTAGTTTGGAGTCGGTTATGGTTCACCTGCTTCTTCACACAATCCTATTCAAAGTCTTAAAAATTTCACCATCCAGGTCATCTGATTCAACCTTCTGATGTTACAGATGAGGAAACCGGCAACAGGCGTGTCTTTTTAGACTAATGGGACTTCCTTTCTGGTCCACGTGTGAGGACTCACCCCTGGATGCTACTCTGTATTCTTGTTCTTCTTTTCCCCCAAACTCTCCTCTCCCGGCCAACCATCTTTGGCGCACTGGAGGGCAAAATGGCCTTTCTGGTGGGAACCAGAGAAACTAGGGTGAGAACTAAAAAACGTCTGAACTGTAACGCCCTTCGCCATCAAGCTTCTGTGGAATGTGTGCTTGTGAGATTTTCTTTAGGGGTCAAGATTTTCTTCCAGGGGTCAAGCCCACTCTTTCATATTAATGATTATAAATAACCCTTTAAGAGATTTTCTTTATAATAATTAAAAATCTGATCAACTATTCTAAAACAATTAATCTGTTAGGAAAAAATCATTTCGGGCTTCCCTGGTGGCGCAGTGGTTGAGAGTCCGCCTGCCGATGCGGGGGACGCGGGTTCGTGCCCCGGTCCGGGAGGATCCCACGTGCCTCAGAGAGTGGTTGAGAGTCTGCCTGCCGATGCAGGGGACGCGGGTTCGTGCCCCGGTCCGGGAAGATCCCACGTGCCGCGGAGCGACTGGGCCCGTGAGCCGCGGCCGCTGAGCCTGCGCGTCCGGAGCCTGTGCTCCGCAACGGGAGAGGCCACAGCAGTGAGAGGCCCGCGTACCGCAAAAAAAAAAAATAATAAATCATTTCAACTGGTTTCAGGGGGTCATGTAGACGTAGGGCAGTTAACACTCTAGATGTTCAGCTTAACTGGTTTTAGAGGTACAGAGTTGCTAACACTTCCCCTGCCCCTATTTCCAGATGCCCCCAAAGCCAATGGCCTGTGAATAATACAGGGAAGCCACAAAACCCAAAAGCCAGTGTGAGGTCAAAGAGGAACACGATTTTAAGAAACCAATGTTTACTTCAGTCATTAACTCGTCAGATGAAGGAATAGCTACCCATAGGCAGTTTCACTTTGGCTCAAGAAATCTGAGTGTAAAACACGAGTAGGTCATCGGTTCTGTTCACACCTCCCCTAAACTCCTTCACTGCAGAGGCCCCCTTTGGGTGACTTTACACCCCAGAGAGACAGGAAACCAGAAACCTGGGCTGGATAGGCTCTTAACCAAGCTCATCAAAGATAGAAACTACTTATTTTTAAAACACTCCGGAGATTAACTGAATGTAATAATAAACATTTGACATCATTTTATATCCAAAACTCATCTTAAAAGAAATGAGAATTAAAACCAGAAGACAAAACAATACGGAACAGTTAGGGTGTAGGTGGGGAAGAGGGAGAACAGAAATGGGTTTCAGAGAGCCTACCAAGAGCCCACAGGGGCTGAGAGAACAGGCTTCTAACTGGAGGGTAAGTGTCGGAAAATAGGCTTTAATGTTATATTTCAGTGTAGAGTAACTAATGCAACATCATGTGATTAGACCAAAGTATCTAAGTAAATAACAATTCCTTGAAAAGGGACCAATATGAAGGGAATGTGAAGAGAATGAAAAAATAGAAGGATCTTCTTATGGGATAAGATCAATAATTATAATTATTCAGTGTTTCCATCAGAGCCTCTGCCCACATGGTCTTCGACATGCATACCCATCACCTTCACAGCCAGATGAATGCCGTAACATACTCTCATGTCTAAGTTCAAAGCCATGAAAGACAGTAGATGCAAAGCAAAGCAAAAATGGTGGCCGGCATCCGTATATGTATAACTGATTCATTCTGTTGTAAAGCAGAAACTAACACACCATTGTAAAGCAATTATACTCCAATAAAGATGTTAAAAAAAAAAATTGTGGCCGGCATTGTCCATTTGCACACCAGATCTCTCTAAGTTGTAGAGACAAAATCGTCATATGTTTAACGTTTTATGCAAATATCTCCCATCAGCAGAGTCTGAACACACGTTGGACACAGAGCCAGCTGGGGCCCACAAGAGGACCATACCCTGATCCTGACTGTGATCTTACACATACGCGCACACGTCAGCTAACGTCAACGGACTTCCAAATAAACGTTCAGCCCAGCTAGGACAGGGCACTCCACTTTCCCCTTGCCCTAGCTGAACAAATAAGTCCGGGAGAAAAAGGAAACCATCCATGTGTGTTCACAACCACCCGTTCACCATCTTACCTTCATCTCATAAGGAATCTCCTGAAGAGAAACGATTAACAGGAGCCGTTACAGGAAACAGCCACCTAGGGCCTGAGTGGACACCTACCCTCGTGACTGGGGCGCAGATTGGTGGCAGGTGAGGCATGAATAGGCACGATGGTCTCTGTTCGAAGTTCCCGCTCCACTCCCCCCAGGCAGCCTGCATGCGTATTGGCTGTTTAAAACTTTAGACCAAGCCAACCTGCTGACAGACGGTCTTAAAATCAACGACTCCCAATGAAACTTAATTTCCAATTGCCTTGATCTAATAGAGGCTATAATGTGCTTTCAGTGGTTGAAATGAACAAACACATCAGCCTTCCAAGTTGTTGCAGCTCAAAAGAAACCCCTTCTGATATACAAGGTCAGCGAGACTGATGTAAATGCTTTTCTCTCCTGTTCAGTGCGCGCATATTGTCAAGTTTCGCTGAGAGACTCAAAGGAAAGACACAGCCTTGAGTTGGAGAGGTGATAAGATCCAGGCCCTTAACCATGTGTAAGGGTCCTTGTATATTTTGTTGCAGGTGCATAACCACCCGTCACTCAGACACTGCTTCACACCTGGCCTCCCCATCTTCCATGGTCAAAGTGCCCACCGCCATACATCCTCCCATATACGTAGAGATGTGTTTCCATCCCGTGCGGTGAGTGCCATGACTACCATTTCCCAAGGAAATGCATTCACAGTCCTATGGTACTTGAGTATTCACACACTTAATGGTTTCTACAGTTACATATTCATAGGCAATTATCTAGTAGCATTTTTATTTGCCAAACGCAAAGGATACAGTAAAATCAGTAGACATTTTTAAGCTCTAACAAAACCAATCTGTACAATAAGTCACTACAAAATTATGATAATCTCTGAATAACATAGATACAGGTACTTAGTATTGCCTGTTATGACTTACAAAATATTCTCGGCCGGGTCCTATCACACTAGGGAATGTGGGAATTTTGTTACTACTGTTAGTACAGCACCTCCAGAACATAGCTTTTTAAATTCTAATACCACACATTTCCACCAAAAGGACGATAAATGTTTGTTAAAATACAATTCTTATTGCTTTTTATAAATGCCAGCCATGCATTCACTCATTATTAGAAAATGGCATTAAACGTATCCAGGTTGTCATTTACCAGGATAATCATGTCAGTTCCCATGGACTTCAGTAGCTGCTTAACCAAAAGAACATAGTATGCACCTTTGAGAGTAACCTCGGGTCAAAACTGAATGCTGAGCATAGAGCCGATGAATCTGTCAGACACCCATGGTGATACCGAATTATTCTCCCCAAAGACGGAAAACTACCAAAATGCCATTCAGATAGAATCATAGCCATACTTGAATTTCCTACCAAATGCCATTATTTTTTCAGTAAAATTCATCGAAGAGCTGTACTAACTTTTGCTCTAGGATCACAACTGAGCAAAGAAAGTCAACACATGGGCAGACACTGAAATACAACCTCTTCTGAGGTGAGCGGGCGACGTTGCTCTCACCTGCTTCTATTAAATCCCACTCTGCCCAGGGAGAGCCAAAACCAAACCCCTTGCTTTAAAACGCACACAAGCCATGCAAAGGGTTGCAAGGGGACACAGAGATTCATGTTTTACGAGCAGGAAGGACTTTGGTGACTTCGTATTTCTTATGACGTCAAAGGAGAAAAGCCATGGACTCCATTTTGGAGGCACACGCCCAGTCCCCTGGTGCTCCGACCTGCCCCTGCCACCGACCAGGCCACAGGGCTCCCCCCTGAAAAGAAGAGCAACCCCCAAACACAGCTCCTCTCCCTGCCTGGGTTCAGACCATTCCCCCACAGGCCCTTTCACCTCCCCTTCCACAGCTTAACCGATAACAAAACATTTGCATCTGGTTCATATTTCCTTTGTGTTTAAACTACAGTCCAGAAAAGAACTTGACTAGTTCATTGGGGCCTGCTTTGAACCAAATTCAGAATACTGTAAGTGAAATGACAGGTGTCTGACTGAGTTGCTTTTATGTGGCAATCAGATATCCAAGTATTACTTTTTGCTTCCATAGGAAATTTCCCATCTTCACTTTTTCGTTGGTATGATTCTAGGCAAAGGAGTCCCCAGATGCTGGTAGCACCGCATCTCCCCTTGAGATCACAGCCCACCATTAGATTTGCCTCGGACCTCACCTCCAACTTCTCGGGAGGATGCAGAGGGCTGGCTGAGCAGATGAGGATTAAACATGACGCAACCCTGAGCATCCCTGGATTGGAGAAGCCTGGGAGAAGCAGCAGCCCTCCTGAAGCACCTGGCCAGCGACACACATGAGGGGCCCAGCACCAGCACCCCACCCTCCAGACTCGGGTGTCCTGCACAGACGTCAGTACAGGCCACAAAACCATAGGACAGCTGGACACCCCCATGTATGTGACAGCAAGGCAGTCAGAGGACGGGAAAGGGCCAGCAGTCCCCAATCCATACCCAGCCTCTTCCAGCCTCCTCTCCCACTCCACCCCACCCTCCCCTTCTCCCCACAGAGTTTCAAGTTCACCCAAATTTGGGTCTTCAATTCAGCCTAATCAGCACATTCCCACCTTCCCCTCCCCACCCCCCCCCCCCCAGTTTCCTGGAGGCACATGTAAAATCCCATTTGTGGGGAAAAAAAGTCTACTCAAGTGGCCTTGACATAGGGAGCTGCCGAGGACCGGCTGGAGCATTTCTGCAGAGCATCTCAACTCCCAAACCTTCCCTGCAGGCTCCTTTCCTCTCCTCCAGCCCTCCTCTCCCTACCTTCCTCCTCGCTGCCGCCCTCAAAGCAGGCAGTGGGTTCCTCCTCTGGGAGCCCGGACTCTCCTCCACCTCCTCCACCCTCCAGGGCTTTGCGTTTCTTCGACATCTCTGCCGGGGCTGGGGCTTTGGGGTGTTCTTTCCGCACCCCCAGCCTCCCCCCTCGGAGAGGAGAGTGAAGGTGGGGTTAGGTGGAGGGGAGAGAGACGGGCGAAAGGGGTGGGGTGGGGAGGAGAGGCCAGGGAGGGAGATGGATGGAGGGGAATTGCTGCTGAAGGAGGGAAGGCACTTTGGGGAAGCAGGAACCAGGCGGGCAGGCGGCGCAGAGAGCCTACAGTCAGTTCAGCAGCAGCCCTCCGTCTAGGGGGCTCTCGGCTCTCTCTCTCTCCCTCTCCCTCTCTCCCTCTCTCCTTCCTCCTTCCTCTTTTTCCTTCCACCAGAAGGGTAAGCCCAGAGGGAAAAGGAGACCAAAACACCAGGGAGGAGAGGCTCTTTGGGCGCTCAGCTGATTTCTTTCTAATTTAGGAGGGGGAGAGCGTGGGTGCCGTGTATCGGGACTTCTGGCCCTGTCTGTAAAGGACTGATGTCCTGGGAAGGGAGGTGTTGGGAGGGGGGGGGGGGGAGGGGGTCTGTGGTGTTTGGGAGGGAATATTTTCAATGGATTGCAAGGAAAATTGGGTAGAATGAAGAAAACAAAATGCTGCAGGATGCAATATAGTGATGCCTTCAGGTGCTAGGGGCACAGGACCCCCTCCTCCTCTGTGACATCATTTGAGCTTCTGCAAAAGGGGCTGGGGGAGGAGCAGGGAGGACCAAGGAGAGAGGCAACGGAGGCCCGAGGCAGAAAGGGCAGGGGGAGGGGTCTTGTCCCCATTCAGAACTGAGGAAGGAGGCCCAGAAAGGAGGCAGGAGGGTGGGGGCCTCCTCCCGAGGCCCCCTTGGGTCTAGCCTTGCAGAGGCGGCCGTTTGCAGCTGGAGGGCAGCCTTGCAGGGAACTTGGAGCTGGGAAACTCGGTCCAAGAAGCAGCAGCCGGAGGCAATCGCTCAGGCGCTGGACTTGGCTTCCCTCCCTCTCACCTCCTCTGCCACCCCTGAGTCTTCTGGTTTTATCCGCTCAGGTCTCTTTTTTCTCACCTCCACTCATCACCCCTCTTCCAAAACAGTCATGTCCCCAAACAACACACACGCACCTCCTCTGCCACCCCTGAGTCTTCTGGTTTTATCCGCTCAGGTCTCTTTTTTCTCACCTCCACTCATCACCCCTCTTCCAAAACAGTCATGTCCCCAAACAACACACACGCGCGCGCGCGCGCACACACACACACACACACACACACACACACACTTTCTTATTGCCAAAAGGCATGGAGGGAAACGATGGTAACTTTTTTTTAATGGTTGCATTTGAGTTTTTCTGGACTCTCAAGGGTTAAATAATAGGTAAAAGGAACAGTCCACTTACCGCCGAAGTATGCGAAGCGCCTGTCTGCTTTCCGCTTCAAGTTCACACACTGAAAAAAGAGAGAAAAAGCAAAGAAAAAAAAAAAAAAAAGCGGGCGGGCCCGGAGCCCCGTGGGTCCAGGGCTCCATTGAGGACTGCGCACAACAAGTTGCCGGTGAGCCCCGGTGGCCCAAGTTCACGACCTCCCCAGGAGCACTCGCTTCTGCCCCACTGGGCAGGCAGAGTCCAGAGGCGTGGGGCACCCTGCCTTTCGCGCCGATCTCCCCTGAAAAGGAGCAGACAACTCTAAGCGGTGTGCCGCATATTCCTCTTCCCCTCTCGTCCGGCTGGGGGTCTCCGGGAAAGCCGCGCTGAGCGCTCGAGGCGCCGAGGAAGACCGGTCCATTTCAGCTCATCCTCCCGCGGCCGCAACTTTGGACCCACACACCTACGGAGAACCCAAGCGCGAGTGTGCGCGTGAGTGTGTGCGCGTGTGCGCGTGAGTGTGCCAGCCCGTGTGCCCGCGCGCACCGGGCTTTGGGGCGCATGTGCTCTCGGGAGCGACTCTCCCTGGCTGCCTGGAACTTGGAGAGTTTTCCTTTAAGCCGGAGCTGCTGCTCGGACACCCCCCTCCCCCGCCCGCGTCCAACAGGAGGCGATGACGTCTGCAGCCTCGTTGCCAGACAGCCCCCAGGCTCCGCCGCTGCAGTTCATTGACAGGAGCGGGCGCTCCGACGTCAGCAGCCGGACCTTTGGCAAAGCTGCTCGGGCGGAGACGGCTCCCACCCCCGCACCTGCCGGCCCGCCGGGTGGGGGGGGGGGCGGTAATGAAATCAAAGTCGCTGGGGAGGGGCCCGGCGAGGCTCCGGGGCTCGAGGAGGAGGGGACTCCGCGCCGCCCTCTTTATGCTGGAGCGCCAGAGTTTATAAATAGCGCTGTCTCCAGCCAGACTCGACCCCCCCGCCGCAGCCCCGCGGAGCCCCCGCCCCGCCCTGTCACTCCGCGCCGGACCCGCCGGGCCGGGAGCGGGGCGCGGAGGGGGCGGGGAAGCGGGGAGGGCAACGCACGGGGCTCTCCTCCCTCTTTTCCCATTCATAGATTCGGTCTGAGTCTTGGGGCGCCGCTCGGCTCCAGGAGCCGCGGTGAATGGCGGGACGGCCGCGCGCGGGGACCACTGGTGGCCCGGGAGTCGCCCTCGCGGGAGGCGCTCCTGCCACGCGGGAACGTGCTCCCTCGCCCGGGGACGGTCGCCTGGCAAACGGCCGTCCGTAAGAGCGCCAGGGCCGGCGCCCTCCTGCTCCTCCAGCCCCGGGGCCCTTTTCTGCCCCTGCTGGAGCGCAACACGCAGGATCGAGCTGCGCTCGGCCCCAGCACCGCGCGGAGCCGGGACGCGGACGCAGGCCGGCCGCAGCCACCGGGAGGGGAGCGGCCACGTGGCGCAGGGCGGTGGCCGGGGCCGCGGGTGTCACCTCCGCGTGCGCTGCGGCCTTGGCTGCACGAGCCGGCGCGCTCTCCGCTCCCGAAGCCCAGCGCGCGGCGTGCGGTTACGGAGGACCGCAGGGCGGGTGCCCCGCCGGGTGCGCCGGCCGAGCCCCGCTCGCAGGGGCCGTGGGCGCGCGTCTCCCGCGTGCTGCTGCCGGGAGCTGAGGGATGGCGAGGCCCGCGCCGGCCCCGTTTGGCCGCCGCCCCCGCTTCTCGCCCAGGATCCCGCAGGAGGGAGTTCTGAGGCGCCCTGCTCCCCGCTGGAGCTTGACGGACGCGCGCGAAAGCTTCCATGGGGCCCAGAGCACAGTGTGGCCGAGGGGGTCCTGAGCGCCTTTGCTACCCCAGGACCCGCGCGCGCGGTCTGGGTGACAGCAGAAGCCCAGGAGCGTGGAGACCGACCCGCAGAGCCCTTCAGAGCCCGGTTTGGCCCAGGCGGTTTGAGAAGCTGCCGCTCAGGGGGCCCTCTCCCCGGGCGCCTGCCCCCCCCCCGTAAAGGCCACCCCTCCACCCGGGCCCTGGCCCCAGCCCCCCTCGCTCCTAGAGGAGACGCCTTTCCAATTCCCTCCTGAGTGCTCTGCTGGGGCCGTCCCACCACGAGCATACTGTCCTTTCTCCCACGGGGGAAAAACAAGTCTTGACCACATCGTCTCTGCTGTTCCCACCGGCATCCTCTTCCCTGTACAACAAACAGCTCCCAGCCGTTGCCCGAGACTCTTGTCTCTGGTTCCTCTCCTCTCATTGGCTCTTGAACCCAGGCCTACAAGACCATCTTAGACGTTCTAGCTCAGCGACTCAGCAAAAGCCCGCTCTCCCCCAGGTCGGCGGTCACCCCCAGCTGCTCAGCGCAAAGGTCAGTTCCTAGCCCTCCCCTCGCCTGACTTCCCCGCCGCGTGGGGCAGAGTCCACCGGTTCCCTCCTCCAATGGGCACACCCTTCACTCGGCTGGCTTTCAAGACGGCACACTCCCTGGTTTCCATCCTACTTTTCTGGCCGTTCCCTCTGGGTCACCTTTGATGAATCTGCAACCCCCCCAACTTCTTGATGTTGAGGTGGCCCACGGCCCCCTCATCTTCTCTCACCACCCGCCCCCTTGGTGGTCTCACTCGGCCTCCCGCTTTGAGGTCCTGTCTCAGCACTGAAGACTTGTGCATTTGCACATTCAGCTCAGACTCTCCCCAAATGTTAGGCTCGTGTCTCACCAGCACCTCCACCTGGGTGTCGAGAAAGCATGGGAAGCTTAGGAGCACTAAGTGGGTTCTTGATTTTACCCTCACGCCAAGCCCGCTCTGCCCACAGCTCTTCCCACCTCCGTAAACAGACATTTCATCCCCACTCCCTGGCCCCCAGCCCCACTGGCCGTTTATAGAACCCATTCAGAGCTCTGCGTCCGCGGATCCTCTCCAGACCCTTCTTCTGCTAAAGGTGCACGGGACTAGCTCTCTTCCTCCTTCTCACCTTTACTCTGGGGCCTCCTCGGAGAAGCCTCCAGAGGGCACCTCACTTAAAACTTCAACTCATTTCCTGTCCCCCATCCTTGCTTTACTTTCCTCTCGGTGTTCCTTCTGGTTTACTTACTTGCCTAGTTTATTCTATCTCTCCACTAAAATGCTAGCTTCACGAGGACAGGGATTTTTGCTTTGGCTTATAATTGCATTAAAAACTAGACTTAGCCTCACGAAGTTCCTCACCTCACCACACATGCAGGAGATGCTGGATATTTTTGGTGACAAATAGAAGAAGGTGAGCTTAGAGACTGTCCGGGGGCATTTCTCCACCACAGTGGTCCCCAAATAAACTCTCCATCTGAGAGTGTGGGAGCCCCGCCCGAGGCCACTGTTAGGCCTCTGGGTGACTCCATTCTCTCCCCACTCCCTTTCTTATTCCATTGCTTCTTTCTCTTTTTTCCTCCCTGTTGGCCTTTTCTTTCCTGCCCAAGTCTTAAGCCTGCCACGGGCCACAGGAGGTGGCCGAGCTGCCCTGGGTCCTCGGAGACCACAGTCCTTCCCTTCAGCCCTGCTTCGGTGGTCACACCCCTCCTCATCCAGCGAGTAAATATCCTGAAACTGTAGAACGTCCACTCTATGTGCCAAACATCATATTCATTCAGCAGCCGCTGAGCTCTAGGGGCCAAAGCTTGAAGGCTCAGATCTGCCCCCCAGGCTCTCTGATGGGGGAGGGGGAGGGGCACAGAAGGGGCCCTGGGCTGTGTGCTGTGCAGGAGGTGGCCCTGCAGACTGGCAGGAGCCCCACCCAGGAAGCCGGCCAGGGCCAGAGACAGGAGAGAGCGAGGGTTCGGGAGGCCCAGTGCTCCAGGGTCAGGCCACGCTAAGGAGGGGGAGGCGTATTCTGGAGGCCTGGATGGGTTTTCAGAAAGGAATGAAATAAAGTCCTATGTGTGTCAGGAAGACAACTGGGGAGCGGTGGAGAGGGGGTGAGACCAGAGACAGGGCGAGCAGCTGAGAGGCTGTTTCACGGATACGGAGTTGAAGGAGGGGCGCAGCTGGCAGTGTGCGTGAGAGGGTGTAGGAGGTGAGGAAGACGGAAGTAGTTCTAGAATGCACACATGGTGGCCCATCTTCTGAAGCAGGATCCGAGAATTAAGCTGAACTGGGCTGAGGATCCCAGGGAGATTGATGTCAAGGAGCAGACAGCTTGGCTCCACGGGATGCTACAAATAAGTTCCGTTTAAGATCTGTCACCCGCCTTGCACACCTGGAAACTCCACGTTACCTGCCAGCCGGAGTAGACGGGGGTCGGAGGGGCTCGGGTGAAGACTCTCGGGACACTGGTGTATAAGCCAGGCCCCCTCGCTCATCCCAGGGAGGTGAGGCTGTGAGGGCTGGGCTTCCCTCTTCCTTTATCCCGGCCACCCCTTGCCACGAACACATCGGGTTACAGGACACTCTATGGGCTTCAAGGCCACTTCGTCTAAGCTGGGGAAAGGGGTAATGAACCGGTGCTGCCGGCCAGCGAAAGTCACGTGGGCTCTGAGGGGGGCTCCCGCAGAGACTGCGGTCAGGACGTCCCGACTGGGACCTGGCTTCCTCGGGGCGCCCTCCACATTTCTGCTTCGAAAAGGACTGCTCTCCTCCAGAGACCTTGAGGACAGCCATCAGAATAAAAGGCGCTGAGGGAGCCCGGGGCTTCTCCTGACACGTGTGAGGCTCAGCTTGCGAGTGGAGCTGCGTCCCACGGAGGCTCTCCATTCCCCTTGTTCTTGGGAGAGCATTTCCAGGTTCTTCTCATTCCGAGAAGAAGTGAGATCTTTGGATGATGGAGCGTTATTTCTCACCACCTCCAAGAAAAGTCTGGGGAAAGCAAGCAAACTCAGAGGAGGCTTCCTGACACGGCGGCCTGCTTGTCAAGCACGGGTGGGATCTCTGGTCCAACCAGCCGAGCACAAGCCTTTCTGTGCCTGGAAGAATTTCTAAGTTGTGGGAAATGATTTTCAAACGGGTATTGCAGATGTAGAAAGTCTGAGAGTAGCTTATTTAACACTGTGAATGGGTTAAACAGAGTCTAGTCACTGATTTGCAGAGCTGGGGGAACATTCAGTTAACTAATGAGGCTAATCCCCTAGCCCCGAAATGCTGTGCTGTAAACGAGGAAAATGAGGGTAGACAATGTAACGCAGCCAGATCGTAGTGGAGCTCTGAGTAGGCTCTTTTTTTAAAGGAAGGACAGTATAGCTGTGGATTGTGTTCAGATTTTTAAACCGAGCACATAAATGCAGAAATTTTAGTTACGTCATACCTGTTCCATAAGTAGCGTGGCTTAATTGTGCTAAATATTTCACCTATTTAAATTTCATCATTCACGTTTTTTAGACTTTTACTTGGAAATAACTTCAAATTTACAGAAAACTTGCAAGAATAAAAATGGTACAAGGCACCTCCATGCACCTGTTACTCAGACTCTCCTCCTGTGAACTCTTACCCCCATGTTCCTTGTCACTTGCATGCTCTCTACTTTTCTAATCAGTTAAGAGAGAGTTGTACCTCTTGGTCCTTTACCACCCAAATACTTCGGTGTGTATTTCCTAAAAATAAGAATATTTTCTTATGTAAACACAGCACTGTAGTCAACTTCAGTCAATGAACATTACTGATAAAGTACTTTTATCTCATCTCCATCCACATTCCAGTTTTTTCCATTGATCCAATGTCTTTTAGACACGTCCTCCCCTCCAGAGCAGAATGCAGTCTAGGGGCAAGGATTTCATTTAATTGCTCCATTCTCAGATGCTCTCAATCTGGATCCTCTCCTGAACCGTTCTTTGTCTTTTATGACACAGACATTTTGGAAGACTATAGATATCCCCTCCCCCCATTTCTGAATAAACCATTTCTCAGTGTGGGTTAGTTAGATGTTTCATCAGGGCTGGATTCAGGTTATGCGTTCTCAGCTGGAACACTACAGCGAGGAGGCTGTGTCTTTTTCAGAATAGCATGTCGGAGGCTCTGATGTCCACCCGGTTCTCACTGGGGGTCTGAATCCTGATGAGGTTCTTGTTTGATGTCTCCACTGTGTAATCACTCTTTTTGTTTCACTTGCAACTAATAAGCAGTCTGTGCAGAGACACGTGAAGATCTGGCTAATATTCTGCCCCAAATCGGCTTCAGCTGAGGGTTCCAACTTGGTCCGCTCCTGCTTCTTTAGCGTTGGAACTCAGCACACCCTCCGCTTTCACTCATCAGCCGTGGGGTGGGAAAGGACCCTTCCTCTTCCCTCATTCACTACTTCATGTATCTACTTATTAGTGATGTTGCGAGTATTAAAGTGTTCAGGACTCACAAATTCCTAGGTCTAATGATTTATAATTCATCTTTGCATGCAATTATTTTGCTCATATTTGGTCCATAAAAGGACCAGTGAGAGTCCCGTAAGCTGGCTCCTGCCCACACGAAATGCCCTATCATTTTCTGAGCTTTTCCCTGCTTTTGGCACAGTAAAATGTTACAGACCCATCTTGTACCTTCCTTGCCCCAGCCTGGAATCAGGCATTCCTCCAAGGAATGCTGGTCCTTGTAGTGGTATTAGAGACCAAGATCTGGGTACCAAGGTTGCTCACTGCTAGTGGGGTGTCCTTTCTTCTTGACCATTGCATCAGACAGATCTAGGCAATTAGTGGGCACGCACACACACACAAATATATGCACATGCACACATACATAGACAAACATATGTGTGCACATATACATGCATTTACATATTTCAGGAGTCTTTCTTGCCTTCTCATGGCATCTGTGTATGTCCCCTTATCACAGTGAGAGCCCTCCTGCCCCCACTGTAACCACATCAACGTATTTCATTACTTGCTCAATGCCATAATGTGTCTGAAAATTTCATAATTGCTTTGCCCTCACCCCTGCAACAGAAACAACTAAAGGAGGTCAAGGTTAGTTTTCCATTCTCCCCCCAGCACCTCTCACCACATGGTACAAAATCCAGATGATCTATAAACTACACTTTGTTCAGAAGTTGTCAGCTTGTTCTGTCTTCTGTATTTACTTTCCGTTTCCTTTCCTTTGAAGGATGACAGGATTCCTTTGTTGCATTGCCCTTTCAGGTTCAGGGGTTTCCCCTTCCTGTTCTTATCGATTTAATTTTATTCTCTGAGCATGTATTTTTGAATATGCTTCTGAAAGTCAAAACTCTACTTTAAATGCACAGAGAGAGGGCCCCTCCATCTAAATTCTTTCCATTCCATCTCCCCTCACCACCCCCAGGCCTGGCTAGAAACCAATTTCACTGTTTTCTGTTTTATCTCAACTCTGTTTCCTTTTGTAAAGGTGGCAGATACATTTGTTTTCTTATCTTCTCCACAAAACTTATACTCTATATGCTCTTTTGCAATTTCCTGTTTGTGATTAGTAACATCTCCTGGAAATCACTCCCTATTGTTTTTCAGTATCTTCCTCAGTTTTTAACAGCAGCTCTACTGTGTGCATGTCCTGTGCTTGGACAATTAGGCAATCTCCAATACTTTACAATTACAATTAAGTGCAATAAATTACTTTCTGTTTTTACATTTTCATACTATGGAAGGTATAACTTCAGGGTAAATTCCTTGAAGTGGCATTGCTGGGCTGCTAAGTAAATTTAAACATAGTCTTGTTCGGGGCTTCCCTGGTGGTGCAGTGGTTAAGAATCTGCCTGCCAATGCAGGGGACACAGGTTTGAGCCCTGGTCCAGGAAGATCCCACGTGCTGTGGAGCAGCTAAGCCATGCGCTGCAACTGCTGAGCCTGAGCTCTAGAGCCCACGAGCCACAACTACTGAGCCCACGTGCCACAACTACTGAAGCCTGCACGCCTAGAGCCTTTGCTCTGCAACAAGAGAAACCACTGCAATGAGAAGCCCACACACCGCAACCAAGAGTAGCCCCAACTCGCTGCAACTGGAGAAAACCCATGCACAGCAACGAAGACCCAACACAGCCAAAAATAAAATAAATGAATTAAAGAAAAAAAAAACGTAGTCTTGTGAGATATTGTCGAACTCTCTTCAAAGGGTTTACATCAATTTACAATCCACCAGTCATTTTCTTTTTAAAAGAAAAACAAATAAAATTTCCCAAGTGTATACAGATCTATATTAATGAAAAAAAAAATGTTTTAAGGAAGTAATTTGGTTCACTGAACTGGAAAGATTAGGGTCTAGGGACTGCTTTATCCTCAGGCAACTTGGGGTGTGATGAACTTATCAGGATATAATATAAACATATTTTTCTATGACTCGTCTACTAAACTGAGCACATACATTTTTAACCATTTTTTAAATTGAAGTATAGTTAATTTACAATGTTGTGTTAGTTTCAGGTGTACAGCAAAGTGATTCAGTTATACACACACATATATATATATTCTTTTTCAGATTCTTTTCCCATATAGGTTATTAAAAGATATTGAGTTCCCTGAGTTATACAGGAGGTCTTTGTTGTTTATCTGTTTTATATATAGTAGTGTGTATATGTTAATCCCAGACTCCTAATTTGTCTCCGCCACCCCCTGCTTTCCCCTTTGGTAACCATAAGTTTGTTTTCTATGTCTGTGAGTCTATTTCTGTTTTGTAAATAAGTTCTTTTGTATCATTTTTTTAGATTCCACATATTAGTGATATGTGACATTTGTCTTTCTCTATCTGACTTACTTCAGTTAGTATGATAATCTCTAGGTCCTCCCATGTTGCTGCAAATGGCGTTATTTCATTCTTTCTTATGGCTGAGTAATATTCCATTGTATATATGTACCACATCTTTATCCATTCACCTGTTGATGGACATTCAGGTTGCTTCCATGTCTTGGCTATTGTATATAGTGCTGCTGTGAATATTGGGTCTCATGTATCTTTTTGAATTAGAGTTTTCTATGGATATATGCCCAGGAGTGGGATTGATGGATCATATGGTAACTCTATTTTTAGGTTTTTAAGGAACCTCCATACTGTTCTCCACAGTGGCTGCACCAATTTACATTCCCACCAACAGTGCAGGAGGGTTCCCTTTTCTCCACACCCTCTCTAGCATTTATTATTTATAGACTTCTTAATGATGGCAATTCTGACTGGTGTGAGGTGATACATCATGGTATTTTTGATTTGCATTTCTCTAATAATTAGCCATGTTGGGCATCTTTTCATGTGCTTGCTGACACTCTGTATGTCTTCTTTGGAGAAATGTCTATTTAGGTCTTCTGCCCATTTTTTGATTGGGTTGTTTTTTTTTTTAATATAAGCTGTATGAGCTGTTTGTATATTTTGGAAATTAATCCCTTGTTGGTAGCATCATTTGCAAATATTTTCTCCCATTCCATAAGTTGTCTTTTTGTTTTGTTTATGGTTTTCCTTTGCTGTGCAAAAACTTTTAGGTTTGATTAGGTTCTATTTGTTTATTTTTTGTTTTTATTTCTATTATTCTAGGAGACGGATCCAAAAAATACTGCTGCGATGTATGTCAAAAAGTATTCTGCCTATGTTTTCCTCTAGGAGCTTTAGCGTATCCTGTCTTACACTTAGGTCTTTAATCCATTTTGAGTTTATTTTTGTATATGGTGTTAGAGAATGTTCTAATTTCATTCTTTTACATGTAGCTGTCCAGCTTTCCTAGCACAGCTTATTGAAGAGACTGCCTTTTCTCCATTGCATATTCTTTCCTCCTTTGTCATAGATTAATTGACTATAGTGTGTGGGTTTATTTCTGGTATTTCTATCCTGTTCTATTGACATATGTTTCTGTTTTTGTGCCAGTACCATACTCTTTTGATTACTATAGCTTTGTGATATAGTCTGAAGTCAGGGAGCATGATTCCCCCAGCTCCATTCTTCTTTCTCAAAATTGTTCTGGCTATTCCAGGTCTTTTGTGTTTCCATGCAAATTTTAAAATTTTTTGTTCTAGTTCTGTGAAAAATGTTATTGGTAATTTGATAGGGATTGCCTTGAATCTGTAGACTTCCTTGGGTAATATGGTCATTTTAACAATATTGATTCTTCCAATCCAAGAACATGGTATAGTTTTCCATCTGTTTGTGTCATCTTCAATTTCTTTCATCAGTGTCTTATAGTTTTTGAAGTACAAGTCTTTTGCTGCCCTAGGTAGATTTATTCCTAAGTATTTTATTCTTTTCAATGCAATGGTAAACGGGATTGTTTCCTTAATTTCTCTTTCTGATATTCATTGTTAGGAGCACATACATTTTGAACCTTGTATCCCTCTATATTATGTAATAAATATACTGGAAAAAATCACTTGGAAGCAGGCATGATTTGTGTTCTCAATTCTGTCAAGTTCTTGCTCTGTGAATTTGGGGAAGTCACTTGATATCACTAAGACTCTCTTTCCTTATCTGTAAAATGGGGATAAAACAATATGTTCCCCAACTACCTAATAGTTTGGTTTAAGGATCAAATGTGTGTGTCATTTATAGACATAAATGACAAAGTGCTATCTATCTATCTATCTATCTATCATTTCTATATGTCCACAGTCTTTGAAACATCTCACTTCTAAGAGAGTGAGGGGAAAGAACATTTAACTGAAATTTAGGAAATTCGCATTTTTTGTCCATTTTCATCCCCACTACAGTTAACACACCGTTTGAATCTAGAAGTGCTAGTCCATCTTTCTAGTTCTTGCTCTGTGAATTTGGGGAAGTCACTTGATATCACTAAGACTCTCTTTCCTTATCTGTAAAATGGGGATAAAACAATATGTTCCCCAACTACCTAATAGTTTGGTTTAAGGATCAAATGTGTGTGTCATTTATAGACATAAATGACAAAGTGCTATCTATCTATCTATCTATCTATCATTTCTATATGTCCACAGTCTTTGAAACATCTCACTTCTAAGAGAGTGAGGGGAAAGAATATTTAACTGAAATTTAGGAAATTCACATTTTTTGTCCATTTTCATCCCCACTACAGTTAACACACCGTTTGAACCTAGAAGTGCTAGTCCATCTTTCTGGATCGTATCTTCCATCTTTATACAATAAAAGGGTTGACCTCTTCACCTGTAATATTCTTTCCAGTCCCAAAGCATTCAGATTCTTCAAGGAGCCTATGTTAAGCCAGCAGTGAGAGGACTCAGAGGCTTGAGAAGAATGCCACGCCCCCTCTTTAAAGATCTTCACCAAGAAATAAGTTATTTGAAAATGGAACTTTTAACAAAGAGGCCAATACAGTTCCTGAAGGTCTAAGATCATTTTTCTACCAGAAAGTGCAGGACCAGCCACCTTTGATCCAGTGGAAAGTACTTAGATTCTTATCCCTTGTCTTTCCCTAAGATCTAGGATAATTATTTTGAGCTTAGTTGGCTAACAAAGGAAGACTGTAAAAAAAAAAAAAAAAAAAGTGAGAAGAGGCTATTCTGTACATCCACTGCCATCGTCACTCGAGGCTTGACTCTGGTGGCCAAGAAATAAAAGAAGTCCCTCAGGGCTTCCCTGGTGGTGCAGTGGCTAAGAATCTGCCTGCCAATGCAGGGGACATGGATTCAAGCCCTGGTCCGGGAAGATCCCACGTGCTGTGGAGCCACTAAGTCCATGCGCCACAACTACTGAGCCTGTGCTCTAGAGCCCATGAGCCACAACTACTGAGTCCGCGCCATAACTACTGAAGCCTGCTCGCCTATAGCCCGTGCTCTACAACAAGAGAAGCCACCGCAATGAGAAGCCCGCGCACCGAAACAAAGAGTAGCTACCCCTTGCTGCAACTGGAGAAAGCCCACGCACAGCAACGAAGACCCAATGCAGCCAAAAAATAAAATAAATAAATTAAAAAGAAAAAAGAAGTCCCCCATCCAGCAGGAGGAAAGTAAAGAGAAGCTGGAAAGGAGAGAGTACTCAGAATTAGGTTTATCCTAAGGCAACAGGTGGGCATCAAGTGTTTTCAGTAAGGTGACAGGCTCACATGAGCTTTCTTTTCTCTGAGGTGCAGCTGTTTCCCTTCCCTCTTATCCATGTAACCATCCAAGATGATCTCTGCAAAGTTTTTAGAGAGCAAACAAAATGCATTATAGTCTCCCTGCCTTGCACCAAAAGCTAGAAGATGAATTTTTTTAACAAGCAATTTAGGGCTACCCTGGTGGCGCAGTGGTTGAGAGTCCGCCTGCCGATGCAGGGGACACGGGTTCATGCCCCGGTCCGGGAGGATCCCACATGCCGCGGAGCGGCTGGGCCCGTGAGCCATGGCCGCTGAGCCTGCGCGTCCGGAGCCTGTGCTCCACGACGGGAGAGGCCACAGCAGTGAGAGGCCCGCGTACCGCAAAAATAATAATAATGGTAATTTAATTATGGCTGTACTCAGAGGCCGAGATTGTTAGCGTCCTCCGAGAGGCAAAGCCAACAGGGGAGATGGGAAACACAGGGCAGGACCGACCGTGGGGGACGGCCCAGAAGTGCAGGCCCAGAGCAGCAGTGGAGGACCAACGGGGAAGCAGAGGGCATAGCTGAGACCACCCGCAAACCCCACCCTCCCCTGCTGCCCCAGGAACAGAAGTACAGCCCAACACGGGGCGACATATTTCCCAGCCCTCGCCTGCCCTTCGATGTGGCCGCCGCGCCGACTTCTGTTCAGTAGCTGGAACAGAGGCCGGGGTGCCGCCTGTCCGAGCAGAAGCCCAGGAGGGACCCGGTGGGCGTGTCTGCTCTGGGCTTTCCTTTCCTTGTGGCCCGAACATCTGTGCAACCTTGGAGGCCACGAGCTGCCAGCCTCAGGACCGTGACCCGTGTCTTAGCCTCGAGTGGCCTCATGGTCAGGTCACCCGTTACAGCAGCAGGGCGCTTCTCTCTGACTACTAAGTGCCGAAGGGCAGCAGGCCTGCACCATCCTGGACCCCATGCAGCACCCACGGCAGGAACCGAACAGCCAGCCTCGTCCGTATCCAGGCACGACTGTGCTCAGGGTGGTGAGCGGGGCTCAGATAGAAGGACCAGCTGGGTGACTCCCAGCCGGGGAGCATGTCCCATCCACCCACTGCCGGCTACACAATTTGCCGGGCCCCATGCAAAATGAAAGTTCAGGGATTCTTGTTCAAAAACATTAAGAATTTTAAGAAGGTGACAGGCCAGTAATAAACAAGCCTGAGCCCCACCGATGCAAGACCCCCGGTGACATGAGACACAAGTCACCGGTAGTGCCCTGCATCCACCCTCCCTCTCCACAGAGTCCGTGCCTGGGGACGTGTGTTGCCCAACCCCCCAGCGGGCTGCGCACAGGTGGGTGACTGTCCCCTGGGGTCTCAGCTGCAAAGATGAGCTCCCGGTCAACACCCACCACTCGTCCCAGGGCACCACAGTTGTGCCAGGAGGACCCGCAGGGCTCTAAAACAGGAGCAAAGCCACTGAAAAAACAAGCACACGGGAGAACTTCACTTAATTTCTCTCCTGAGTATTGAGTTGTGAGCAAGCTGCTTGGTGCCGCTGAGCTCACCTAGAGCAATATTCCTTAATATAGAATCAGGAACCGTCACAGGAGCCTTGGTGCGCTGGGCAGAATCACGGCCCCAAAGACGTCCATACCCCGGACCCCAGAACCTGTGACTGTGGCACCTGACACGGCAAAGAAGACTCTGCAGTGTGATTGGGGCGAGGACCTTGTGACGGGGAGAATAACGAAGCACCCAGGCGGTCCCAGCTCAGGTTAATCACCTTTCCCAGCCGTGGACAGAAGGCGATGCAGCGGATGGAGCGTCGCTGCCAGCGAAGCGGTGCAAGGGGCCAGGGGCAGAGGAATGCGGGAAAGGCAAGGACCCGAGTCTGCCCTGGCAGCTCCAGAAAGAACGCAGCCCTGCCCACACCTTGATTTTAGCCCCGTGAGACCGGCTTGGGTTTCTGACCTCCAGAACCGGAAGATGATCGATTCAGGTTGCTTTAAGGCGCCAAATTTGAGTTCATCTTACCGTAGCCGTATGACACCAATACACTTAGGGTAGCAGTAACCGCAAAAGTTGAAATTATTTTTCTTCCCCCGGATCCACTCTGTTAATGTGTGTCTGCAGTAGCCTTGGGGGCGGGGCATGATCAACGGGAAGATCCAGAGGGTGTAAGGGTTTAGTCCACTCTGGAACATTCTCAAATCGATATAAAAGGCCTAGAAAGCCCTTAGTGACCTTTAGTATCCTACCTCATGTGGGTTCTAAGGCAACAGAAGGTACATTTAAAGCTCGTGTTTGCAACGCGGGTGCCCTGCCTGAGGGGTGCCGTCCTTAGAATCGACAGTTTGAGGAGGAGACCCGGGGCGCTCGTGTTTGCTTGTTTGTTTATTATGGTGAAATATATACATAACATAGCAGTCTGTAAGTGCACAGTTGAGTGGCATGGGTCACTTTCACAATGTTGTGCAACCATCACCATTATCCCAACTTTTTCATCCTCCCAAGCAGCAGCTCTGTCCCCATTTAACAATAAGTCCCCATCCCCGCCCCCCAGCCCTTGGCACCCACCCTTCTCCTTTCTGTCTCCATGAATCTGCCTACTCCAGGGCCCTCATGTAAGTGGACTCATACACTATTTGTCCTTTTATGACTGGCTTATTTCACTTACCATACTGTCCTCAAGTTCATCCATGTTGTAGCATGTGTTGGAAATTTGTTCCTTTTTATGGCCGAATGACATTCCACTGCACGGATAGGCCACATTTTTTTTTTCAGTTCATCAGCAGATGAACATTTGTGTTGTTTCCACCCTTTGGCTGTTGTGTATAACACTGCTTTGAATGTTGGTATACAAGTATCAGACTTTCGTGTATTCAATTCTAAGGTATACTTAGGATTTGCTGGGGATGAGAAGGAAATTCTCACAAGAGGGCTTCTCAAAATCTCTCTCCACCAGCGAGGCTGCTGCCTGCTACAGTTGAGTTGGAAAGCTCCATGCCACGAGGACATCACGAGTAATATATCTACCACACCAAGTGGATATGAGAGTACAGATGTCAGAATTTAAGGCTGAGGCTAAATTGTAGCTGTCAAGGTCAATCCTACATGATGGATTTTCTAGCACCCTGTGAGAAGGGTAAATCTGGCCAGCTATTCTATTCTGGAGAGGGTATGGAAACCCATTGATTTGGAAATTTAGATGTTTCCCTTCAGTCAGAACTTTGCCCATTGTAACAGAGAAGCAGCATTTACCTTCAGGCCACAACAGCTGCATCTGACCCTCCCCCACCAACACCCTTCTTCTGGGCTGTCCCCACGTGGCCCCAGCAGAAGAGGCTCAGCCCCAGAGCTTTGCACGAGAAACACGCCTGGATGGGAGCAGGGCCCTGGATCCGACAGGCACACTCAGAGCACAGCATCACTCTTCTTTTTTCTTATCCTGAAGAATTTTTTTAACATAAGAATAACCCTGACTCAGAGCACAGGGAGATCAGCTCAGTGCTTTGTGTCCATCTAGAGGGGTGGGATAGGGAGGGTGGGAGGCAGACGCATGAGGGAAGAGATATGGGAACATATGTATATGTATAGCTGATTGACTTTGTTATAAAGCAGAAACTAACACACCATTGTAAAGCAATTATACTCCAATAAAGATGTTAAAAAAGAAAAAATAACCCTGACCCCAGGAGGTTTCAGGCCACGCCCAATGGGCTCGCCGGAGAGGGGCTGGAGGCGATGTCTGGGGGAGTGCGGGTCTGCAGGGGCTTCCGGCGGCAGGAACCCCCGGGCTTAGGCATCCCGTTGGATCACATGGGAAATGCGGTGCCTCCCCCTCTCCAGCCTTAGCTCCCTTCCCCTGGGGGCTGCGACCTGCGGCCTCCAGGCCCGTACCCCTCCCTCTCCATCCAGCACTCTCCCCGGCAAGGGGGGACGGCGCTGGGGAGGCTCGGGGGTCGGCAGGGCGGCCCAGGGGTGGCTTGGGGGGCTGCAGAGCAGGTGCGGATATGGGGCGGTTGGCAGATCTCGGGGTGGTGCGGCAGAGGCGGGCGCGGGGGGCGCGGAGGGGAAGGGCCCGCAGGAGCTGCGGGTCTACAGAGGGGGAGGCGCAAGCAGAGAGGGCGGGGGCGTGCTGCAGGGGACGCGGGGGCGACAGAGGGGGAGCAGCGGCGCACGGGGGCGCGCCGGGGGGGGTCGGCAGAGGACCCGGGGCAGCCGGGCCGCGGCGCCCAGGAAGCCGGCCCTCGCGCGCCCCTCGCGGGCCCCCTGCGCCCCCACCCCCGCGTCCCGCGCTCGCGGCTGCTGCCGTCAAAGCTGCCTGCGTCAATGCCGCTTGGTGACACACGCAGCTTTTTTTCTCCTGCTCCTTTTTCTCAATGAGAGGAGCCTAATGGGATTTTTATTATCAGACTCATAAATCAAACCGCCGGGGCCATCACGCCTGGCACGTGCTTAGCACCCCTCCTCCGCCCCCCGCGCAAAGGGGGGCGGAACTGCCTTTCCTCCTGTATAGAAAAGGCTTTAAATATTTCATCTGTGCGTAGCGAGGACCGCAGCTCTGCAGCCAGCACGGCTGGCGTGCCGGGGACCGCGGTGGAGCCGGCCCTCGCCATCAGTGGAAGCGTCTTTGCAGGGCTCTGGGTCCTGCGTGTACCACACACACAAGAACAGAGTAAAAACAGGATTTGCAGGCAAATGGGGGGCTCGGACCCACCGAGCACCAGTCCAACCTGCTGCTAAACGTCGTGTCGGTGGGAGCCGTTGGTGCAGAGTCCGTAGCTTCTCCTACCCGGCTTCTTTTGTGTGGGTGTGTTATTGACACAAAACAGAACACCAGCCGTGAATGCAAATCGAGGAGCAAAGACGTCAGCCGCAGAGCAGTCTGGACCGTCAGGAATCCTGCGTGCTTCTGCATGCTAATGCCCGGTGCACGCAGATTTCTAATACGATAAATAGGCACTGGTGTATCTAACCAAGGCCTGGAGGCAAACAAGACATCTGGGGAGCCCCTGGGAGCGCTGGAAGGTGGGCGGCCAGGTTAATCCCCAGGGGGTAGTCCCAGGAGCCCCTTCGGTATTGCCATTGCAGGTTCGACCACAGGCAGAAGCCCAGCAACTTCACAGGCGGGCCCAGGGACCAGAGCTAGTGGGGTAGGGACGCTCAGGGGGGATATGCCGGCTGGCTTTCGGACTGGACCAGATGCAGAACTGAGCTCCACCTCCGGGAGCCACCCTCAGCAAGAGCTCCTATTCAGGCCTGTCATCCACAAAGAACCCAAGAGCCTCCGCAAGCAGGTGATCTGGGCACTCCTTAACCAGGTCTCCAGGAGCTTCCCTGACAGAACCGCTCTGTCTCCTGGGTCTTCCCTGGGCCACACCTACCCGCTCAGAACGAAGAGCAAACTGCCTTCAACGAAAAGTGAGCGTTCAGAGCACAGCGGCCTTGGAATAAAATAGCTATAAAGAGTGTGGCCTAATTTGTTGTAAATTCATAATAATTTTAACCCTCTTTCCCCCAACCTGTGGCCTCCATTCCTCCAAATTCCTTCAATGGCCATAAATAACAACCAGGAGCAGAGTGGTTGTGTCTGTTCTTTCCAATTCCAGACCTTTCTCATCTTAAAACTGCAGCAGTCCCAGCTGGAGACCCCGGCTGCACACTGCAACAAGGGAGAGGCTTGTCTGCTTGCCTCTGGTCACTGCTGTGCCCAGGTGGATGGCTTCAGCCAAGCCTTCTCTTTCTCCCTGCATTTTTACAGCAGAACAAGCTCTCTGCATGTGTGTGAACTTCCTTCACAGGAGTTAATAGGTCAACTATTGCCAGCTAAGGGAGGCGGGTTTTGAAAGAGGGATCACAGCAAGCCCTTGGTTCCCCACAGTCTTTCACTGCAGCGAGCAGAGAGGGAAACAAAAACACTGAGGAGAGAGCCACCTACAGAGGACTCAGGAGCAGCTGAAGGAGGGACACCAGGGAAAGAAAAAGGAGTACTTACAGCTTCGTTTGCATCATTTGGATGTAACCCACAGATGCCCAGGATGACATCTTTTACACTGAATGTGGTACCCAGAAATTTGGGGTGCACAACAAAAGAAGAAATTGGCATGAAGACATTGTAGCCTTAGGACACTGTCTCAAATATAACCTCCATCGTTTCAGTGTTTAAGCCCATATTCTGATGTGAATAATATCTCTGCACTGCAAGAGTAGGTTAGGTGCAATAAATATAAAACCTATCCTAACTTGTGGATTGATGGACTTCAGAGGAAGATACCAATAGGCAGCCTGCATATTGCACAAAATAAGTTAAATTTGGTCCTACTGCAAAACGATTTCGATACACAATTCGAGCAGCGGACATAACGAATGCCACCAGAAAATTATTCGCTTACTTTTTGCATCCAAAGGAGAGAAATGATACATTCTGCAAATACGTGAAGATACAGACGTAAATGGATGCCAGAGAGGAGAAAGGGGAGTAGGATCTGTTTTGAGGGGAGGAAACGCGCCCGGTAAGGGCAGAGGAGCGGGTCCTGCCACTGACATTCACCAAGGACCGGGTGGGGTGGGAGGCGCCTGCTAGAGGCTGGCTCCGCCCATGCGGTTCCCGAGAGCTTCCCGGGCGCAGCTCAGATGCCAGCCGTGGAGACTCGGACACACCCTGCCCTAAGGGGCCGGGCGGAAGCGGCCACCGGGTGGAGAGACCCACCGAATCGGCGCCGAGCTGCAAGGCCTCCTCACGCTGTAGCACAGACTACGAAATGGCGGGCGAGTGGGCAGGGCGCCTTGGTGCGGTGTGCGCGCCAAGGCACCCGGGGACGCACAGTCAACCGACGTCGTTTGCAGCCCTGCCCTTAGGGGAGGGAAAGCCGAAATGAGGACTGTGCTCTGTACGTTCTACAGCGAGATGTTAAATGCGCCGTCTCCCATCCTGTCCCTTCTGGAGGACTGTACAGTGTGTGCGTGTGTGCGCGCGCACGCGTTTGTAAGTACATCTTTGCGCATACACGCTCACCAAAGCAAGCAGTAGTCCTGTATAGAAAACGTGTACTGCCTGAAATTTATTTTTCAGTGCATACGTATCCTTTAGATATTTCAGTACACACTCTACAACTTCATTTTTATCACACTCCGCGGTGTGTGGAGGGAGGGAACACAGGAGCAAGATACGTTAATTTGCGCGTTAGGCAGTGGGCTGTAGCTCGGCTGACGTCTGCACCTCGTGCTTTGCTCCGCTGCCACCAAAGTGACTGCAGGTCCCAGACACTGCAGTAATACACATGCGCCGCTGGCTACGAAATCCCCCACCTTACCGTGGCTTTAGCTACGTACTCTTGGTATAGATAGATAGATAGATAGATAGATAGATAGATAGATTTTTTTTTTTTTTTTTTTTTTTTTTTTTTGCGGTACGCAGGCCTCGCCCTGCTGTGGCCTCGCCCATTGCGGAGCACAGGCTCCGGACGCGCAGGCTCCGCGGCATGTGGGATCCTCCCGGACCGGGGCTCGAACCCGCGTCCCCTGCATCGGCAGGCGAACCCTCAACCACTGCGCCACCAGGGAAGCCCCTCTTGGTATATTTTAATTTCATTAGTGGAAAGGAGGAGGAAAAAAAAAAGGAAATATTAAAGGACTTTAGGATTGTGTCTTAAAAATGCTTTTTCCCGTGTGAAAGATTGACACGGTAAGATTAGAGAGAGATTTCACGCCTGAAAATGTTCTCGCTAAATGGAGTGTCAAATTGAGTTCTGTGGAATTGTGTCAGTATTTCTTCCCGAGAAGAAATAAATCTCTTGATGGTACTGCTTCTCTTTTCTTTGTATATCAGTGTTTAAAACTATGTGGAAAAAAAATTTTAATGTGTTGTCAATCCTTACGTGTTATTCTTCTCAATTATTTTTGAGGGGCTTCACCACTTAAGATTAAGTGTGATTACATTTGCTTTCTAATGTATTTCATTGTGTAAAGGTAATGGGAGATATGAATTAAGCACAAATGGTCACAAATGAACCATAATTAATATCTGCATAGTTCTTACAGGTTGTAAGGTAACAGCAGTGGGAAGGCTGTCGATGCGGGCACACGGGGGCCTTTCTGGAAGGATCACGGCGACTACTCTGAGCACTGCTCGTTGGGCCTGGGTACGCGCGGATTAATTACAGGGTTCATTCATGCTCTTGAATAAGTAGGGGCAGCAGATGTTTCCTGGAACCTTGAGGAAGTTTCCAGAGGTGGAGCCAGGCAGGTGGGGAAATCACTCTGCAGAAGGAAAGCCAAGGTGTTTGGTGTCTGTCCTGGGAACCATTAACAGATGACAGCGAATGAGCATTGATCGGCTTCCCAGGGCTGCTGTAAGAGAAGGGCCGCAACTGCGGGGAAACAAGTGTATCGTCTCACCGTTCTGGAGGCTGAAGTCCGAGCTCGAGGTGGGGGCAGGGCCGTGCTCCCTCTGAGACCGGGTAGATCATTGCTGGCCTCTTCCAGCTTCTAATACCTGCCTCTGTGGTCACATGGCCCGCCCTCTGGGCGTCCTCTGCTCTTCTTAGAAGGACACCAGTCATATTGGATTGGGACTCACCCAAGTGACTTCACCTTAACTTGATTACGGCTGCAAAGACACTATTTCCATATAAGGTCACAGTCACAAGCACGGGGGTTAGGACTTCAGCATAACCTTTCAGAGGACATAATTCAACACACAGCTGATGTTTTGGGGTTGCACCATTCGGATGGCAACTAACTCAGTCCATGAGGAGCTGGTCCTGAGTTTCTCAAAAGACGAAACTAAGAGAAAGAGAGGGAATAAGTCGGGAGTTCTCACACTGTCTGGGTTACAGTGCTTCAAGCCTGATGGCGTTAGCAGCCTCAACAAAAACCAGGTGAGCGCTAGCAGCTACAGGGATACCTGATCCTGGGCAGGTACTGACGGGGCGACGAAGGGGCAGACCCGCCGGCAGTGAGGCTGGCTTCTCAGACACCCGGGAGGACTTGGGCACAGCAGAGCCCACGCCAGGGGAAGAGAGGAAGAGAGGGGACCTGTGGGTCTGCGGGTCCTAGTGACTCTGGATGCAGGCTCAGCGCCAATAGCTTAACCCGTCTCCGCCCTTGCCCCTCCAGTCCTTCTCCGGTTGGTGAGATCTGGGGAAGCAGGAATGACCATCCGTATGCTGGGCACAAATTACCCAGATGAGTGGCTGGATCTTTTCGTTCATCCTGACGTGTGCCATGTCGTGTAAAGACTCATGCGTGACTACGTTGTGTGTTAGTCTACAGAAATAACTCACAGGTGAAGTCCAGCCAGGCCAGTGATTTCCAGCTGTCTTCCACAGAATCCTAGAGCTGGGAAGAGGTGCCCTAAGGAACGCTGCAGGGATAAATTTACTTCTCTAACTTAGATAGTAATGTTAAACTGTAAACTTTAAAATTAAGTTTAAGAATTAAAGTGATTCTAAAAATAAAAGTTATAAGAGCAAATAAAAGCTTATTTTTAGATTTTTATAAACTTTTTGGTTACAGTCAATAGATTAACCTTATCACATATAGTAAGTGCTCCAAGGGCCAGATTAAAAAAGAATTTATCTGAGATATCAGCGGATGCACAGGGCAAAAACGACATTTCAGTTCAATTTCAGGTTAGCTAATTATCAACAAACAAAACAAGAACCTTCCAGAGAACAAAATACAGTCCACGGTTGATTTTTTTAAATGTACGACTAAAATCATACTTATTCGTGAGACACTTGAAGCTCTCCTACTAAGATTAGAAATAAGGCAAAGATGTCCCCTCTCATCATGGTTTCAACAGTGTCTTGGAATTGACTTTTGTCCATTTGTTTTCTTCCAGTTTTGTTGAGACATAATTGACACACATCACTGTAAAAGTTTAAGGCGTATGACATAATGACTCGACTTACATATATTGTGAACTGATTACCAAAGTAAGTTTAGTTAATATCCATCATCTCTTATAAATACAAAAAAAGGAGGAAAAATGCTTTTTTCATTGTGATGAGAACTCTTAGGACCTACTCTCTTAACAATTCTCCTGTATAACATGCAGCAATGTTATCTACAGTCATCATGTTATATATTATATTAATACATTACATCCCCAGTACATATTTATCTGATAAATAGAGACTTTTGTCCATTTATCTGAAATTTTAGAGAGGAGAAGTCCAACTACTGCAGGCAGATCAGGGCTTGCCCGGAAGTGGAGGACTGGTTTATTGCAGAGAGAACTTTGGGGGGTAATGGAAGTATTCTATAACTAGATTATGGTGGCAGTTATACTGTTGTATTCATTTGTCAAAACTAATCAAACTGCACACTTAAATGGGGTGTGTTTCAGTGTGTGCAAATTATACTTTAACAAAGTGAAAGTCCACTTAAACCGATTCCTATAAAAAGAAGAAATGCGAAGCTCGAGACACCAAGCAAGCCAAGCTCTAAAAATCTTGCCAAGTGACAAGTGGTTCCCCCATGGCCATAATGGTCCTTCGCCCAGCCAGGGGGTGCTGGCGGGGATGGTGGGAGCTCTGCAGAAACCATCCCGAACTCAGATTACATTAAAATTCCTGTTTAATGGAAGAGAAGGTCGGTGCTGGTCGGTGGGCAGCGTGCTCAAATCAACAGGAAAAGCCAGAAACCAGACACGAGAACCCTGGTCCTCATCCCCATCCTTATCCTGGTTCTCCGCCTTACACTGGGCTCCGGAGGTCAGGAGACAAGTCGGAAGCACTGAATGGCCCAGCGCCCGCCTCCACATGGGGCCTCTTTCTGGCCCTGCCTCCGATCGGCCTCCAAGTCCTGGAATCTGAGCCCAGAGGCATTGGGAGGTTCGGGGAGAGCTGAGTCAGCCCACCGCCCCCTCCAGGGAAAGCTGCCCGCGGCTCCTCTTTTCAGAGTCATTTTTTACGGTTTTTTTTTTATACCTTTTATACCTTCGGGCATCCTTCACTGCAGGGGCGCCAAGCCACTACAGAGCAAACATATGAAAAATTCACATCCAACATTAAATATATATGGGTTTAGCTACATTGCGGGAAACCAGCTGGTATAATGTTATATTCTGTGGACATTTAGTTAAACATTTATTTCAAATTTTCTGTGTTTTTCCCACCACAAATTGCAGACATTTTTTTTCCCTCTGTAGTTCTTAAAACTTTCAAAAACTCTAGTACAGTAGGGCCTCTGTGCCCACCACGCCTAACGTATAAAATGGTCTTTCCCTTCACATACCTGCTTCTGGCTGTCTGTTTAGACTATTTTTTTCTTTAAAGTTTCCGTTTCCATTAAAGAGAGCTCACCCAGAGCACTGGGTACGTGGGCAGGGCAGGTGGGCTTGTCGCCGGCCCCTCCAGGGTGGATCAGGCCAGTCGTGTGGGCGTCTGTCCTGCTCACGTGTGGAGCGTGCCGGCCAGGTCTGGGCTGGCCCGGAGCTTCTGCCTCTCTCCCCAGCTCCGGGTGATGCCCCTTGTCTTACGCTGGGCTCCTGTCTAAGTAGCGATTGAGTTCCCAGAGCAGCTGTCGGGAGGAGGAAAGCCCGAGAGGGCCGAGAAGAGTGAAACCAAGGTGTGCTCTCAGGGGGAGGCCAGCTTCCACCGGAGCGCAGGGCGCGCTGGAGCAAAGCCTCTCACTGCCCTCGGCAGGGGGAGAGCTCCCCACCCTCGCGGGGCAGCTCTCCCGAGGGGCAGCTTCCCGCCACTCTCAGTGGACTTTCCCAGCGGCGGAGCCCCGGAGAGCAGCCTGGGAGGCCCCCAGCTCCTCTTCCCCGGGCTGCCGGTCCCGGGACCCCACTGCGCGCAGAGCTCTGGTTCCCAGCGCCACGGATTTCCAGGATCCACCCCCCGGACAGAGGTCATTTCCAGAAACTTCCCAGGGACTCCAGTCGCGGCCAAGATTGGGACGCACTGAATTTTAACTGAGGTGTCATTGGGCTCTAACTGTCGCGCGGCAACGAGCATCTGCGGACCCTTCCTCGCCTCCTCTGGGCTCAAGGATCTCGGGGTGTTCTCCCCCCTCACCTACGCACGCACCCACCCACCCAGCGCCGGTGCTCAGGGCCGCTCACACTGGAAACCACAGCCGCAGAGCCTGGCCTGCGACCTCAGCCGGCAGGAGACATGCTTTCCTTCTGTCACAAACTTTGCAAAGCGGGGCTCTTTGCCACAGCGGTCACGCAGAGTTTTTAGTGAAATATCTGTTCTGGTTTTTCCGTCATCCCCAGCCTATTGGCAGATGACATCCTGGTGGTGGGGGAAATGGGCCGCATTTATCCAAGTGACGGTGTTCTCAGGATCTCCCCTGTTCCCACACCTCCTATGGCTGGTGAGGACTAAGGACCAAGGCCTCCTCTCTGGGGAGATTCCTCAATCTCTCCTGCAAGTAAAGTCCTGGCAGCCTTTGGGTCGGTTCCTCAGACGGAGGCAGCTACTCAAGCCAACAATGAGAAAGTCCGAGGACTTCCCTGAGGGCGCAGTGGTTAAGAATCCGCCTGCCAATGCAGCGGACAGGGGTTCGAGCCCTGGTCTGGGAAGAACCCACGTGCCAGGGAGCAACTAAGCCCGTGTGCCACAACTACCGAGCCCGCGAGCCACAACTACTGAGCCCGCGCACCTAGAGCCCGTGCTCCGCAACAAGAGAAGCCACCGCAATGAGAAGCCCACACACCGCAAGGAAGAGTGGCCCCCGCTCGCTGCAACCGGAGAAAGTCCACACGCAGCAATGCAGCCAAGGTAAGCCCATGAGCCACAACTACTGAGCCCGCGCACCTAGAGCCCGTGCTCCGCAACAAGAGAAGCCACCGCAATGAGAAGCCCACACACCGCAAGGAAGAGTGGCCCCCGCTCGCTGCAACCGGAGAAAGTCCACACGCAGCAATGCAGCCAAGGTAAATAAATAAAAATAAAAGTAAACAAAAAAACAAGAAAAGAAAGCCCATTTGATTGGATTCCTTGCTCTGGTTCGGGAAGTGACATGATTAGGTCCCCTCCTCTTTCTCCCTCTCATGCTTTTCACCAGAAAGAACAATTCATCTAACACATCCAGTGTTAATTGTGGGTGCTTTGGGGTAAGAAGATCGTGTGTGTGATGTGCGTGTGTGTCCTTTCCACTTTACACACTTCGGCACCCGTCAGATTGCTTACAGGGCAGACAATGAGCACGTGACAGAGATCGTCTCTAATCACAAGGGCTAAGTTGAGAAAGGCTGGGTGTTAGGCCTTTATTGACGTCTGCATGAAGGTGGATATGAGTCAAGTTTCATGAATGACCTGGTTCTAAATTTTTCCACGTGTGAGGGGAAAAATAATAGATCTTGTAAACATTTTCTTCTGTATTTAGCCTGTTCCATTAGCTACAAAAATCATAGTAGATGAAAACCTGAGAGCTTCTAATGAATAGTTAGGACATTTTAGTTTACAGGTATCACCTAAAATGAACAGTCTTGTGTGATAGGAATTATTTGTATATCAAACTACTGAGTATATTGTAGGCTACATGTGGTTTCTCCAGACACTCTCAGAGAAAGACCAAGAAAAGCAAAGAGGGTATTGGTCTCATGCATTTTCCAAATTATAGCAAAATGCTAGGGCTGTATTCAATGCTGATTATTTCATACAGAGTAACTCAAAATTCAGGTCTGTTTTTTACAGATAATACAAGCATGTCTGAGTAACAAGATGAAACGTGAAGATTCACCTCTTATCATATTAATCTCATTGATGTCGACATCAGGTTGTATATTTAAGGTTAGCAAAATCTAGAATTTATACTTTAGCTGTCTTTACTCATCTGATATCTGATGATTACTAACACTGTACCCCGCTTTGGTGAAGATAATAAGCCCAGTGACTGTTACTATCAGATAGCAACAAATTATCTTCTGTAGACACGCCTGAGATTGGCAGGGCAGTGCAAGGATAAGAGCACTGGGCTGACTTGAGTGGCCTGGAGTTTCATCTCACCTCTATCACTCACAGCTGGGTGTCCCATGTAATCACATCATCGTTGAAGTTTAGGTCCAGGCCAACTGTGAGTCCACTTTCTAAAATCCCATGGCATTCTTGTCTTGAGAATGTAGCTTACTGAAGGCTGATTCAAAATAAATTTCAACTCAAAAGGACAGAGTTTGATAGAAGCAAGTAACTGTAACAAGTCTAGAAATAAAACATAACATCCAACCCATATGGATGCTTTCCTTAACCATTCAGACCATAAGATGGATGCCCACAAGATGTAAACGATCCAGCATTTACACATAGAAAATGGCCCTGAGGCTAGAATAATGAAAAAAATTTAATGCCTGAGATCCCTTAAATTTTTTAAGAGCTGAATGTTGATAGACAGTTCTCTGTGGGTCTTTTGTGTCTCTGAATGTCTTGCACAGGAGGCGCTGACTGCGTTTGTTTTGGACAGCTTTTCAAGGATGTTTGTATGTGAACAGCCTTGGGAAACAAAGCTAGAATCTTTGTCCCCGGCAAAGAGCAGGCGTGCTTAGCATCCAGTGTAAAAAAGATAATGTCCCCTTCCCGGCAAACGGCACACTTGCCCATTACATACGTTTTACATTTCCTAAGTCAGGGTTCTTCTCCTGGACTACAAGCAACTGCAAATTAAAATGTCCTCTTTGGGTTGCCTAATGGGAGTTGGGGTTTGGGGGTCTGAGCTACTGGCTGCAGCTAAAGCTGAGAGTGAGAAACCACCTTCATGTTGACCAACACCCATGGTCTGGGCAGGCTGACGTGTTAGCTTGTAAGTAGGGAAAAACTCAGAACCCACATTTCTCAACTGAAGGTTGAATTTTCAAAGCATACCTCTAAGAATCACTAAAATTGACAGTGATAATGATTAATAGGTTTCTTCTTCCTGGTAAGTTTTCAAATATCCGTGCCTTTCTGAGATTGATGTTATAAGTTGCTTAATTCTTTGATCCTTCATCTCCTCATTTATAAAATACGAATAATGGTATGATCCTCATAGGAGGATTGAGTGAGACATCACATGTGGAAACACCCAGAAAGTGACTGAATATTACAGACACTCTATTTTCATTTGTGGATTTTGAATTTGAAACGTCATCAAGATTTGTCAAAGATCACAGCAGGAAAAAGAGATGAGATTACTTTTCAACCCAGAAAACTAAAAAGTTAAACAAAACGTAATTTCCATTTTAAAAATTAACTTAAAAGATATTAATTGTTTAAAGTAAAAGGAATAAAAATATATTCTAGGGTTTATAACTCATGAAGAAGTAAAATGTATCAGAACAGAAGCAAAGAGGACAAGGATTGGGAAAAGGAAGTAAACAATCATAAGTTCCTTCCAATATGCATGATATTATACAATAAGTAGTATAAATGTTACCTGAAGGTAGATTTGATAAATTTAAGATAAACAGTAGACTCCAGGACAACCATATACACACAAAAGAAATAACAACTAATAAACCAATTATGGCAATACAATTGAATTGTAAAAACCGTCACTACAAAAGAAAACAGGAAAAGAGGAAAATAGACAAATAATAGATGGAACAAATCAAAAACAAAAGCAAGATAACAGATTTAAACACTAACATATTGATAATCACAGTACATGTAAATGGTCTAAACCAGGGATTTCTGCCAAGGGCCAGATCGTAAACATTTGGCACTTGTGCACGCAATATGATCTCTGCTGCAAATACATAACTCTGCTCTTGCAGCAAGAAATCAGTCATCGACTTTCCACAAATGAATGGGTGTGGCTGTGATCCAACAATATTTATTTACAAATCCAGGTGGTGGGGTTTGCGGCAGGGGTCATAGTTCCCGGTCATCTGGTCTAAACAGTTCAATTAAAAGGCAAAGATATATATATATAAAGACACTGAGAGGCTAATAGTAAAATATTGGAAAAACATGTATTATTAGAACACCAATCAAAAGAATGCTGAAGATAAACAGTAGGCAAAGTAGATTTCAGAACAAAGAATATTACCAAGGATAAAGAAGGACATTTTATAATGACAAGAGGGTCAATTCATCATGAGGACCCACAGTGTTAAATTGGTTTGCACTTAACAACATACCCTCAAAATATTTAAAGTAAAATTAAACTGAAAGGAAAAATTGACAAATCTGTAATTATCACTGGAGCTTGCAACCTCCTTCTCTCAATAACTGACAAAACAAGGAGACAGAAGATTAATAAAGACATAGGAGTCTTAACAAGCGCTAACATCAACTTGTCTCAACTGACATCTGCAGAAAACTGCAAAATGCACGTTCATTTCAGGTGAATGTGGAACATTTACCAAGACAGACCACGTTCAGGGCCAAAAAATAAGTATCCATCATAAAAGGATTGAAATCATACAAGGTATATTCTCTGAAGAAAATAAAATTAAATTAGAAGTCAATGACAGAAATATATGAGGCAAATCCCCAAATATTGGAAATTGAACAACACTCTTCTAAATATGCAATGTTTCAAAGAAGAAATCACAAGAGAAATTAGAAAATATTTTGATTTGGATAAAAATAAAAACAGTCTATCAAAATTTGTGGGATGCAAGCAAAGCAGTGCTTAAAGGAAAGTTTATAGCATCAAATGCTTATGTTAAGAAAGAAGTGTTTCGAATCAATGATCTAACTTCCAGCTTAAGAAAAGTAGTGAGGGACAGGACTTCTAATATGGTAGAGTGAAGAGCTTGGTAAATTCTCTCCCCCCAAATTAAAAATAACACTGGACACAATTATTTTTTAAAACAACTTCATCGTTCTAAAAATTGACCAAAAACATACAACAAATTGAGAAGTGGTAATTCATGAAAGCCTAGAGAACCTCAGATTATAGAAGTGGGAGACCGAAGGGTCTGTGCCTGTGGCTGATCCCATCCCTCTCCACTGTATCAGTGAGGCAGTTGTACCAGTTTGGGGCAGGCCAGGGAAGCCAGCATCTTTGCTGCTAAAGGAGACGCACTTGATCTGGAGTGGAGTGCAAAACACAAGCAAACAACAACCCTACCCCCAGTGGTATTGTCAGTAACAGTGGAGATCTTAGTGGCAAACACATTGGGAGGAGCAATGGTCACCTAGCCTGAGGTTGTAGTCCTGACAGGGACAAGCAACAGACCAGCAGACTAGCCAGGAAATTAGCAGAGTGATCCAGGAAATGAGACAGTTCCATGGGGGAGCCTGGAGAGAGCCCAAGCTATCTAGCAGCTGACCGTGACCCTACACAGACACACAGAGGAGACACAAAGGGGCCCACTGAAGGTTAGAGCCAGGACAGACCTGAATGTGCTCTCCACATCACACACCCATCTATTGGCAGATAGTGGAAGCCCTGCTGGCTCGGCTGTCGGAACTCAGTGGTCATCGGCTGACCTCTGAGCTCCACGTTGATGACCCCTGGGGCACCACACTTAAAAATGAAAACAAGAATAAAAAACTCAGCCAAGACACCATGGGGAAAACTGATTCCACAGATTTAGTTTAGACAAGTTACAAAAAAAACACCAGCAACAACACCTTCAAGAAGGAAAAATCAGAATCCATAGTTGGTGTTCAACCATTGCCATTAAACTTTAGTCTGTCAAATTCCCTTTAATAATTTAAACTTCTCCTTTAGTATTTTGAGCATATTTATTTAGAGTGCTGCTTTGAAGGCCTGTCTGCTAAATTCAACATCTGACCGCACTCGATTCCATCAGTTGGCAACAGGTCCCCAGTTCTGGGTCAGCTCTGATTCTCTCTCGCGTGGATCTGTAGCTCAGGCTTACCCTGCCTGCAGCCACCTTGGTGCAGGACTCACTCCAAGAAGCATCAGCCACACAGCCATAATGATGAAAAACGTTTTAAAGTTTTCTAACATCTCTCAAACAGTGACAAAGAAGAGCCTGTAAAAAGGCAAATTGAGGCACGTTAAAGTTTTAAGGGTTTATTTGAGCAAACATCAATCCACATGGGCAGCACCAAATGGAAAGTGGTTAGGAGCCTCTACTGACAGGAGCCAGTGGGGAGGTTTTTATAGAGAAGTTGCAGAAGCAAAGCAAGGAAACCATTGATTGGCTACAGCCCAAGTGGTTGCCTTATTTGGGAAAGCCCATTGGCTGATTGTGATCCATTGTTCTCCAGTTCAAGTGCATGGACTCTGGCTTACTAGGCTAGGAGGCGTGTGGGCCACCTGTCTACCGGCCTCCTTTGTCTAGTGACAAGGTCTCATTCATGATGCTTGGGAAAACTTCTTAAGACACACTTTCCAAATTCTCCATCAATATCTAAAAATATCTGTCTTCCTTCTCTTCGAGCAACCAAACACTTTTGTCAAACTTAGATCTTTAAGATCACTCCAAAAGTATTGAAATTTTGCAAGATTCCCAAAGGACAAAACCTTACAACACTTCAGAAAATAATAACAATAACAACTAAAATAACAACAATAATACCTTGCAGTAGGAACTTGCTTTTCTCCAAGTAAAGTGTCACACAATTTTGAATCTTACTTCAAGTTTGTTAATATCATTATTCTGAATGTTCCACAGGAAATCAGACAACCGAAAGCCCAGAAGGTGTATATTTTCTAAATTATACCAAATTAGAGATCTGAACTTCAGGAAGTTTTCAGTGCATATGCCAGATTTATCCCAGGGGAAAATGAAACAAGAAATTCCTGGCAATTAGGAAACGTGTGAAATTGCTGGGGTAGGCAAATTGTTTTCCAAATGCACACTCTCATGAGCAAAATATAAGTGTCTATTGAACTGATCATCTGATTGATTCTGTCAATTACGTGATATAAAAAGGTCTTTTACTATGACCTTGATTTGCATTTCCCTGATTACTAGTGACACGGAGCAGCTCTTCACATAACTATGAGCCTTTGTGTGTCTGCTTCTGTATTTTTACCCATTTACCTGTTAGATTTTTGCATTTTTTTATTGATTAGTATGAGTTATTAAATACTCTCTATATCAATTCTCTGTTGGTTACACTTTACAAATATATTCTCCCAGTTTTTAGCTCACTTTCACTTTCTTTAAGGTCTCATTTGGTAAACAAAAGTCCTGTTTTAACATCATAGAATAAAGATAGTCTCTTCTTTTTTCTTTTTAGAGTTTGTGTCAGTCAACCAGATGGAGTCAGTATAAAGGAGTGCCTGTCAGGTAGCTCAAGAGAGGGCATGTTAAATGGGGAACTCCTTACAAAGATGTTGAAAGAGTTGAAAAGGTAATTAGGAGCATAAGACAGCCCAGAGATCAACCGCATCAAAAGTTTGCAAACATCCCTCGGCCTCGAGGAACAAAAAAGAAGAACTTGGAAGGAGGAAGGAATTGACCGGAGAAAAAGCAGGCAAATGACAGGGACAGTTTTAAAGTTTTGCTTTTGACGTTTAAGTTCTTAATCCATCTGGATTAGATTTTTGTTTATGGTGTGAGGTATGGATCAAATATTATTTTTTTCCAGATCAATAACTCATTTTCACAGTTAAATCCTCTGAAAGATAACATGTAGATACAGACCCTTCTTGATTTTTAATCAAATGATTCTTAAAATATGAAACAATGGTTTATTAAAAATAAATTTAGAATTAATAAATGTATCTCAAAATGCTTTACATTTTTGGTTGAAAACAGAGTTTTAAGGATTTAAACTTTATGAAATTGAGCAACTCTTGACTTCCAAAAATCTCTTGGTTTTCCTACTAGACACAGAAAAAAATATTCAGAGCAGGAAATCATCAATATTTTTGAAAACAAAGGAAGTCGTATTTTATATTCCTATTCTCCTTCACAGAATTGTGCAAATATACACATTCAATTTTGTAAGAAGAGATGAGAAACAAACAAACAAACTACGTCCACTGGATAAGTTTTGCTCAAAGGAAGGTCTGTTCAGTCTGAGTTTCTTGGCTTCACGACATTGTCCCTTCTGGGGATGTTTTAGGGTCTTTGGAGAATTTAGAATCTTAAGGATTTGCTCTGATTGACACAGCTTCCTTCTATTTCTTTAGATTAGTGGGTTCTTTTATATTCAGTGTTTAGACCAGCTTTTAAGAACCAGCTATTGCAGAATAAGGCCCGAGAGGAACAGAGGGCGCGGCGGCCGTGTGGTATGGAGCGTGTGGGTGCCGGCTACGGGGGTCTGCTTGGCAGGTGGGGTCCTGGCTTCACTGCTGGATCCAGGACCTGTGGACATTCTGGTTTCAGGATTTCAAAGTCCTTTTTCTAGAGGATTGTCTTGCGTTCCCTAAGGTTGTTATATGAGTCAATCAAATACACCAGCAGAGCTACTGCTGCGTATATTTCTGTCCTTGACTGAAAGAGACATTACACCCATTCGTCCCTCTTTTTCAGCTCTTTATAGTCTGAGAGAAAGGAACATATTCACTAACAATTCGATCAAAAAGTAGTACTAGAAAACTGAAAAGCACCACAGCATCCTCAGGAGATAAAAACATCTCACGCTTACATTTGAAAGTCATATGGAATTGCCCGTACGACGTAAGAACTTTATGTCAAAGACTCCCTGTGGCCCAGGCTTCAGAAATCGCCTCTGAATGTGGGAGAACACCTAGCTATTTACCTAGTTTATTGCAGATCTACTAGGTGCCGGATACTTTGCCACATGCATTCGTTTCCTAGGGTTGCCCCTTATCCAGGAGTAGAAAACGTCTCTTCTCCCTTCCCTGGCTGTCACAGATCTTCGCTTGTGTCCTGGAGGTGACAGAGTGTTCTGCTTCTCTTCCTGAGCCTTGAGACTTTTGTTTTTAAGAGAAAAGGATCCGGGAAGTAGGCAGAGCTGTGCGCCTCTCCCTCAGCACCTGCCGCTCTCCCCCTGACTGCCTGGCAGAAGGGAGGTCCTGCCAAAGGGCCGCTCAGTGAGCACAGGTTCCTTTGCGCCTGGAGACCCCCAGCTGTTCCTCGCTGCCCGCTGGCCACACTTGGCCTTTAGCACTTTGGTGACATCTCGGTGAGCTCTCCTCCCCCTTGTCTCGAAACCGTCTTTCTCCCCTGCTCTCCTAAAGCAAAGCCGTTCATGTGCCCATCGTTCCTTGGAAGTGTTTGTCTGTGGAATTCAGGTGATATGGTTGCCTTGCAAACTCAGCGTGATGAACAGTTACGATTCGTAGATTATCTAGTTTTCCCTTATTAATAAGATGAGATTGATCTTAGCAGCTTTCTATATCCTGCACGGAAGGTACCTCTAGAGTAGACATCTAAGGGTGGAATATCTAGACTACATGCTGTATATGGCGTGAGCTGTGTTTACTCACAACCCTCTGACCCCAAATGTATAGGGTTGTTTTTTTTTTTGTTATATACCAACAAATTCTCTCTGCACACTAACTGGGTGTCCTACAACTCACATCAGTTCTGACACTAACCACCTGGCGTTACTGCAGAGCTCCTCAGTTAGTGGCTCAGTCCCACAAGACTGTTCCCCCTTCAGACCATCGGGCCATAAATCAGGAGGTTCCCATGGCTCCCTCCTCAGGTTCGGTTATTTACTGGAATGGCTCACAGAACTCAGGAAGATGGTTACTTACTACCATTGGTTTGTTATAAGGGATACAGAGGAATGGCCAGGTGAAGAGCTACAGAGGACAAGGTACACAAGGGTCCCAACACAGGAGCTTTTGTGGAGCTGCATGCACCACCCTCCCAGCACAAGAACGTGTTCAGAATCTCTCCAAACCCCGTTGTTTAGGGGTTTTTTTAGTGGAGGTTTCACTATGTAGGTGTGGTTGATTCAGTCACTGTCCATTGGCGATTAACTCCGTCTCCAGCCGCTCTCCCCTCCCTGGAGGTGAGGGGCGTGTGGGTCTGAAGGTTCCAGCCCTCTAAGTGTGGTCTTTCTGGCAACCAGCTCCATCCTGAAGCTATCTGAGGGCCGAGACACATCCCACTAGCACACATGAGGCACTCAGCACTCGGGGAATCCGAAGGCTTATTGGAGCTGTGTGCCAGGGACCAAAAGATCCAATATTTATTTTGTATTAGAGCACACATAGCTGTCACAGATAAAAGCAAACTCATGATTTGCATGTTCGCATGTATTCTGCCCCCAGGAATAATATCCTTACTAAAAACTAATCCAACTTATTTTCCTCCTTCCTTCACTCCCACGTTCAGGGGTGCTTGGTTTCTGGTGTACGCAGAGGACACGTTCCCCACTGAGTTTATGGAGCTGACTCTTCAGCCAGCGGAGCTTAGCGTCAAAGGCAGAGAGCATCCTGGAAAACCTGCTGACAGTAAACGTCTAGCAGAGGACTTTTTGGTGAAAGGTGCGGAGAATTTTTTTTCTGAGCGCCGTGTAAGGGTGGTCCTGGAATTTCCACCTATGGTGAAACGGCCGAAGTAGAGGTAGCCCCTTTCAAATTGTTTCTGATCAGACTACTTCAGGAAGACTGATGCCTGTACAGGTCGTCTTCCTAAAGCAGCTAAACACGTGAGGGACCCTTGTGTTGTCTTAGAATTATCAGTAAGTGGAAATTAAGCAATGGTTCGAGGTGTCATGATCTTTGTCTAGAGTGTGATGGACAACGGGGTAGCAATTTTCCACCCACTTAGGTCAGTGGCGTTCCTCAGAGGGCAAACCAGAGACTAGCCAGGGAATCAAAGCTCTGTCACTTGTTTTGGTGCATTGAGAAAAAAAAGACCAGGGAAGCTAATTTGATAAATGAGGAGACTGGTTTAGGACACTGCGTTAGCAACAAGGCTAACGCCAGCTGCTGAGAAGAGGACACGGAGTAAACCCCAAACCCATGCACGTTTTCCACAGGATGCTTCCTCTGGAGCAACCGGCCCCACCTGAGGGGAAGGAGATGTGAATGAGAGGCAGCCGAAGTCAGAACCAGCAGGTGGGGAGGCCCGAGCGGAGGAGCAGAGGAGCGCGGCCTCGGCTGTTACTTGGGGACAGGTCGGGGGGCTTTGCTTCTTATCTTTGGGCTTTGTGTTCACCACCTGTAAAGTGAAGCAGCTGGGCCAGATCATATTTCAAGTTCTTCCCTCCTTTAAGATTGTATTTCTTCCTCGTCTTAGATAAAGTAAAACCACGTGGCTTTGTCCTGGGAATCAGGTCTCAGATGCTGTGCAGAGTCCTGGCCGGTGACACCTGGAGTGATATTAGCTCTATTTCTGTTGGAATTCAGTTAAACGCTGAAATGTAAACTGGAAACTACCTTTGAAGATCTTATTTTTCTCAGGAGAGAAAATAACCTGTAACATACTTCCTCCTCAGTTTCCCAAAAGCAAAGGGCTTTAAATAAAACTATCTTTTAAAGATTTACCGTAAAATGGCAAGGCATTTTGTGTGTGTGTGTGTCCATTGAATTTTGTTTAGAGAGGAAAGAAACGTTTCCTTCAGCGTTAGCCAGAGAATTAGGAGTGAGTAATTTGAGGTTAGGACAAAAATGTCAATCTTTATATCATAACCGTACATCGTTATTTTTAATATTAGTAACAATGATAATCGTATGCAACCTAGAGCAGCTTGCATTTGAGAACTTTTGAGCAACTATCTGTTTATGATCTTATTTCTCTTCGCTAAATCTCCAGGAGGAAGTGGGCTGCATTACCGCATTCTCCAGCTGTGCAAAGTAAGGAGGCAGCACTCTGTGCTCGTGTGGACGCCAGGCTCCTCCAGAGGTGGTTCTGGGCCCAGAGCTTTGTTTCCCAGACCAGATGTCATCAGCCAATGAGGCTGCTGCCCGGGGTGGACGTCACCAGAATCCATTCAGGTGCTACAGACCTCTCCCAGATGTGTCACGGGTCACCGTCCCCACCGGTTCTCTGTCTTTCTTTCCTTTTCTTCTTTTTCTTCTTTCTTCTTTGCTTTGCTTCCCATTGACTTGTTTGCACGCTCAGCGACTAGCGTGGGGCGTCACACATAGAAGATATCTGTAAATATTTACTGAATGACTGTATTGATTGCGTAAATGGACACATGGAGAATGGAATGTTTACTGTGGCTCTGAAGGTAAACAGTCTCAGCCATGCCATTTTGTCCCGTTTGTATAATTAAAAGTGAGACGGTACATGCAGGGCTATCCTCTTTGTTCACTTGGTGTCTGGGAGGGATTTCTAGGCAGCACAGCCTGTGGATAACGCAGAAGCTAACATGTGCTGAGCATTTATCAGACACCAAGTTACAATGCTGCTGGCGTGATCGTGTAATGTATCCTCACAGGCTCATACGGTCAGGGTTCCTGGCAGTTACTCAGAAAAATCAAGTGCCTAACGTACAGAAAGGGAATATTTTGGATGCATATTATGTATTTTATAAAATCTATGAGAAGATTGGGAAAACAGGCTCAATGAGCAGAAACCAGTCGAGGTTAGACACCGTCCGTCCAGACAGACTAGTGTTCTAGGCAAGGAGCAGCCCTCGGGAAAGGTCAGGTGCAGCCCGACTGCGTGCGTCCGGTGGCCTTGGTTAGGCCGCGGTGACAAACAGCTCCCGTTTCTAAGTGGCCTGGAACAGTAACGTGTATCGCCTGCTCACGCTTCATGCTCACTGTGTGTAGGTGGCAGCTCTTTACTCACTGTGGTCACTTAGGAACCAGCTCAGCGGGGACCGAACTTAGCACGTGCTTGCACCGTAGCCGGGCGAGGAAAAGGGCCGCGGAGGATCTGCGGTGACTCTTCAGGCTTCTTCCCTGAAGTGACACATGGCTCTTGTCAAAGCAAGTGACATGGTCACTGCTAACTTCAAAGTGGGTGGGAAGGTGCCTGGGAGCGGAAGAGAAGTGAGATCTTCACGGGTAAACCCAATGAAAACCACGGGACAAACGAGAGGATCCCTGGAGCCCTGGACTTTGTAGGGTCTCATGTGTATCACCAAGGTTTGCAGCCAAACCTTTATTCTTCTATCCTTTAAATCTGCATATCAGCCAGGGTCCATTCGAGACAACAGAAGCTACTGCAGGTATTTCAAGCCTAGAGGAATTTAGTTCTACAGCGCTGGAAATGCTGAGAGAGGAAAAGGGAGGAGAGGGAAGGAAGATCAAAAAGGAAGTGATTGATCCGAGGGTCAGGGAGCTAACGGCCCTGAGCTGGGGTCCCCAAGCCTGCACCACAGCTGCCTCGCTGGCTCTGAATCTGCCACTAAAATGCCACCGCACGAGGGCTGCAACTGTCACCAGCAAGCTTGCCTTGGTGGAACTTGACTGAGGTCTGCAGATCGGGTAGAAGGTGTGTGTCATTGCTTTTATTTACAAAACAGAAACAGACTCACAGACGTAGAAAACAAACTTATGGTTACCACAGGGGAAGGGGGGCAGGATAAATTAGGGGTTTGGAATTAGCAGATACAAACTACTATATGTAAAATATGGATAGATAAACAATAAGGACTTACTGTCTAGCGCAGGAAACTCTACTCAGTATCTTGTAATAACCTATAATGGAAAAGAATATGAAAAAGAATATATGTTAAGTATGTATAACTGAATCACTTTGCTGCACACCAGAAACTAACACAACATTATAAATCAACTATACTTTAATTTTTTTAAATGGCTGTATTGTGGGTATGTGGGAAAATACCCTTATATTTAGGAAATACACCCTAAAGTATTAGGGGGTGACAGGGCATCAGTTTGGCAAATTACTCTCAATAGATGCAGATAAAAAACCATCCTGTGTATTTTCTGAATTGCAACTTTTTTGTCCGTTTGAGATTAATTTTTTTCAATTAAAAAGCTGAGCATAGGAGCACGAGTGACTCGTCTAAACAACAAATACACCCTTTCCCTCCCCATGTGAAGCCACAGCCTCTCTCTTCCCGAGGATCTGTCAATTCCCAGGCCAGCTCAGCTCCCCTTTCCTTGCCTGCTGCTTTCTTGGTACCAGGACCCTGAAACACCTGGGTAACAGCCACAGCTTGAATTTTAATAGGACTCTCATTGTGTCCCCAGATGGGAATTCACAAATGTCTGCCCTCTAGGAACCAGGACTTGTAGAACGTTGCAAACACGTTCCACTGAGAGATTGGGATCACTCACTGGATCACGAAGGTGGCGGGACCGGGACCGCTCTCCTTCCTGCCCTGTCCCCAGCCCCAGAGCATAGCTGCTGGGGACATAGCACCACTTAGAGGTCACTGATTAGGGTAGAGACTTTCAGCAGCACTGTGGCTCCTCTTACAAGGGCGTTCCTTATTTTTTAAATCAACTCCATTGGGGTGTAATTTACACACAATGAAATTCAACAGTTTCAAGTGTAGAATTCACGGATTTTTATCATGATTAGAATTTTTGACTACCTCAAAAAGTTCCCATACCCCTATGCCAACTCCCCCAAACCACCAATGTGGTCTCTGTGACCACAGTTCAGCTTTTTCTAGAATTTCATAGAGATGACTCAAACAGTATGTGGCCTTTCATGGTTGGTTTCCTTGGCTTAATTTCATGATTTTGGGATTCAGCCATGTTCGGGTGGAGTCATTTGCTCCTTTATACTGCCTGATAGAATTCTATTACATACGTATACCACGATTTGTTTGTAATGACCCTGAAATCAGTAGTGTAAGTCCTCCAACTTTGTCATAATTTTTAAAAACTGTCTTGGATTTTCCAGGTCCTTTGCATTTGCAAATAAAGTTTAACGTCAACTTGTTGATTTCTACCAAAATGCCTGCTGGGTTTTGATTGGGATTGCATTGAAAACATAGGTCAGTTTTGGGAAAGGAAGCGTCGTAGCAATATTGATTCCTCTGTTCCGTGAATATGGAATCTCTCTACACTTGTTTGGTCTTTAATTTTTTTCAACTTTTTTTTTTTTTTTTTTTTTTTTTTTTAGTTTACAGTATAGAGCTTTTGGACACATTTTGTTAAATTTATCCCTCAGTATTTCACCTTTTGATGCTCATGTAAATGCTCACACTTAAATTTTAATTTCCAATCAGTCATTGCTAGCATACAGAAATATAGTTAATTTCTGTGTATTGCTCATGTAACCTGCAACCTTGCTAAAATAATTAGTTCTAGTAGCTTTTTCATAGTTTCTTGGGGATTTTTCTATGTAGACAATCATGTAGTCTGTGAAGAAAGCCAGCTTTAATTTTTCCTTTCCAATCTATATGCTTCTGTTTTTCTTTTCCTCGCCTGTGTAGGACCTCGAAAATCATGTTGAATAGAAGTGGCTAGAGTGAGTCTTCTTGCCCTGTTTCAGATCTTAGGGGGAAAGCATTCAGTCTTTCACCATCACGTACAATGTTGGCTACTGTAGGTTTTTTATCGCTGTGCTTTATCATGTGATAAAATTAATGTATATGCCTAGTTTTCCAAGAATTTTATTTACTAAAAATGAATATTAAATTTTGTAAATGTCTCTTTTGAATTTATTAAGATGACCATATGGTGGGTTTTTTAGTCCTTTGATACGGTGAATTATATTAATTAGTTTTCAAGTGTTAAATCAACCTTGCTTTCATGAAATCATACCCACCCATTTATGATGTATTATATGTTTTAACAGGCAGCATTCATTTGGTTAAGGTCTCTGATCATGAGGTATATTGATCTGCTTTCAGTGTCAGGGTCATATTGGCCTCCTAAGTGGAGTTAGGAAGTGTCTCAACTCCTACCATGTTTGGGAAGAATTTGTGTACAACTGGTACTATTTCTTCCTTAAGTGTATGATAGAATTCACCAGTGAAGCTACCTGAGCCTGGAGGGTTTTGCTTGTTTGGGGTGTTTTTGTGGTAATATTTTTAACTAGAATTTAATTACTTTATAGTTATAGAGCTATTCAGGTTATCAATTTCTTCTTGAGTGACTTTGGTAGTTCCTATCTGTAAGGAATCTATTTCATGTAAGTTGACATATTAGTTCCTATGAAATAAAGTAGTTCCCTTATTATCCCCTCAACGCCTGTAGGCTCTGTAGTGATGACCTTCTCTCACATCTGATTTTGGTAAACTTTGTCTTCTTTATTTTATTCTAATCAGTCTGATTATACTGTAGTTTAGTAATTTTATCAACCTTTTCAAATAACACAGTTCTGGCTTCACTGGTTTCCTTTACTGGTTTTCTATTTCACTGATCTATTCTCCTTAACATTTTCTTCATTCTTCTTGCTTAGGTTTAACGTGTCTTCTTTCCTAATTTCTTAGAGTTTAAGCTTAGGATTGATTTGAGACCTTTCTTCTTTGCTAATATAAGCATTTAATGCTAAAAAATTACTCTGTAAGCACAGCTTTTTGTGGATGCCACAAATGTTAGCATGTTGTACTTTCATTTTTATACAATTTAAAGTATTTTCAAATTTTCTTTGTGATTTCTTCTTTCATCCATGGTTATTTAGAATGTATTGTTCTGTCTCCAAATATTTGGATATTTTCAACATAATTTGTTATTAATTTCTGGTATTTTGCTATTGTGAAAGGAGGATATGCTTTTATGCTCTCAGTTCTCTTGAATCTATTTAAACTTGCTTTATGGCCCAGAATATAGTCTTTTTTGATAAATGTTTTATTTGGACTTGAAAAACTGCTGTTGTTGGATAGAGTCCACTACAAAAGTCAATGCTCTCAAGCTGGATGGTCATTGTAAGCTGAATAATGGCCCCCAAAGAAACCCAAGTCCTGCAACCTGTGAATGTTACCTTATATGGTCATAGGAAATTTGCATATGGGATTAAGTTAAGGATCTGATCCTGGATTATCTTGATGGGTCTAAAATGTAATCACAAGAACCCTGTGACAGGGAGGCAGAGGTTGATTTGAAGGTGACACCCTGCTGGTCTTGCAGATGTAGGAAGGGGTCATGAGTCAAGTAATGCAAAGAATGTGGCTTTAGAAGATGGAAAGAGCAAGGAAATCAATTCCCTCTGGAGCCTCATTTGTCTCCTTTCCCCAGGGCTCTCATTCCTGCGCTGCCTACTGTCCAATATCTGCAAACCTTGTTTTACAGTTTGTCTGGTTTTATAGTTGTTTTAGTTGAGAAGGTAAATCCAGTTCCTATTACTCCATCTGAGCTAGAATTGGAAGTTCCCAGCACTTCCTGTGTTTACATAGTGAATGGGTGTCCTCTGGACATTGCACGAAACATAATCAGCTGTGGGTGCTCTGGACCTCGGTTGGATAGCCACTCGTGACCACTTCTCTAAGATCCCTCCTCCATCACCTACCATGGCAGTTCTGGCATTCCTGCTTCAGTTAATAGAAAAATCCATCACTTTTCCAAAATTCCAGGTCAGTCTAGCTGTATGTTTCCACTATCCTCTGGGGTCCTTGCCAGGGTATTACACCTTATGTCACTGCAAAGCTCTCCAGGTACAGTAGGCAATTAGCAAGGAGACACTAAAAGAAAAGGAAAAAGTTAGGTGACCCAGTCTGATCTCTCTTTGAACACGCTGATAACTGGACCTCATGACAAATGGCATTTTCTAGAGGAGTCATTAACTATTGAATGTTTTTAGCTGAGTGTAAACCTGTGGTAAACAAACCTAAACTCTGTGGGTTTATGGCACATAGTTCCCTGGAAAATGTCACATAGGCAATACAATCCTCTGGGCATAAAATGGGGATGTTTCATAGCCTATGACGTGCCCTGCTGTGTGAGGTGACCTACACTTTACCTGGAGACCTCAGCTACTGCCCTGGGCTACATCTTGTATGTCCCGTGGAAAGGAAAGCCCCAGAGAGCCTCCTTGGTGGTTCCAGACCTCTCCCTGCTCTTCCTATGCCCCAGGACCTTGCCAGCAGAGATCTTGTAGATCCTAGTGCCTTCCCCATGCACCCACACCCCCTCTATGCTCCTGGCGAGCCCAGCGTATCCTCAGTTGGACTTCACTAGGCTTTGACCCTTGATATCCGTCTACTTCCCAGAATAGAAGATGGAGGTCTTCTTCCCCGGGGGCCTCGGTCGATCCTGTGGGGAGCCTGGCACTGGGTGGATCCTTCCTGCTTTTAACCAACTGAAGTGAAGAGCTCAGACTCTGTGCCCCCACCAACCAGGCCCTGGCCACGTGCTCCTCCTTAAGCAAGGTGGTCCCTGTGGTCACAGCTATCACCCAGTGAGGAAGGCAGCTCTGAGCTGAGGGCAGCTGAAGTTCCCAGCACCCCCAGGTATGTCATGGGGCGTCAGAGTACCCACAGCAGCATTCAATCTGAATTTTTAAAATTCTAGTTGAGGATCGCTGAATTGTAATTGGTCATGTCCTGAGATGGAAAAATACTGACCCAGCTCCTGCTTCAGCTGGCATCTGGCACCATGCTTGATGCATAGCGGGTGACAGAATCACGCTGCAATCCCAGCTCTGCTGATGGAAACGCCTTCTCTCCAGGAGCTGAGGCCGAAAACGTTGAGTTAGTCTTGACTCATCTTTTCCTCTCGCTTCCCACACCCATCCCTCCACCTCTTCCGGTTTGCTCCCCCTGCAAAATGCAGTGTATCCAGAATCTGAACTCTTCTTCCCCTTTCACTGCCGCTGCCCTGGTGTGAGCCCAGACTTCCGCCAAAGTGAAGCTTCAAAAATGTAAATGAGATGATATCACTCCTCGGCTCAAAACCCTCTGTGGAGCTCCGTTCCATTGAGTCAAAGGCTGAGACTTTACAATGGCGAAGCCCCTTAGGTCCCCTGACCCCTCCGTGGACACATCTCCCAGCGCTACTGCGTGTAGTCCGACCTGGGGGCCTTTACCTGGAACACCTTCCCCAGACACCTGCGTGGCTCACTCTGTCACCCTCTCCAAACTGCTGCCCAAATAACTGTCCAGCAGTGAGGCCCACACTCTATCATTCTATTAGGAATCACAGCCCTCACCAGCACCTCTTCCAAACCCCCTGACTCGGCTCTATTGTTCGTAGTATTTCCATCTTACAGCATACGAAGCAGTTTACCTATTTATGTTATTCGTTTCTGTTATTCTTTTCCTCCACTAGGGCTCTCCATCCCATGAGGGGCAGGAGATCTGCTTGCTGTTCACGGATGTACCCTGGGTGCCTTCAACACAGGCGGTACTCAGTAATTATTTGTTCACTCTGTCAGTGGCTGACATGGAGACCTGGGCTCACTGAGCTTGACTAGCTTTCTCTCCAAATGCTACCCACATTTTTAAAAACATTCTCATGTACGTAATGGAAGATCGCATAGTTGAGCCTTAAAACAAGAACTTCCAAAATGATTTGTTTTCAAAGGTTTTAACTCCTAGGGGCTTTCCCGGTGGCGCAGTGGTTAAGAATCCGCCTGCCAGTGCAGGGGACACGGGTTCGAGCCCTGGTCCGGGAAGATACCACATGCCGCGGAGCAACTAATCCGTGCGCCACAACTACTGAGCCTGCGTTCTGGAGCTTGCAAGCCACAACTACTGAGCCCGTGCTCCACAACAAGAGAAGCCACTGCTCGCTGCAACTAGAGAAAGCCCACGCACAGCAGTGAAGACCCAGTGCAGCCAAAGATAAATAAATACATAAATATTTTTTCAAATAAATTTTTTTTTTAAAAAAGGTTTTAACTCCTAGACCTTACTCCTAAATTCAAATCTGACTGGAAATTAAGAATTGCTTGATTTATATAACTGACAAAAATGAATTCAGGACAACATCCTTTCTCCTAGGAATTGCATCTCCAGGGCTTCTGCTAAAAACAGTCTGTGCTTCTAAGAGTCTGTTCACACTCCTCGGCCGTATCCAAATATTTTAACGCCAACCCCACGGCCTGCACAGTTGGGCGGCCCAGCTGGTCGAGCTGGGGAAGCTCACAGCTGCTGACGTCATTGGCAGAGCCCAGCCTGGAAGAAGCTCCCACTCCACCCCCTCCCATCCGCTTCTCTTTCTGCTCAGTCCTATCAGCTAACTTTTGCCTCTTAGTGTTCAAATTCATCTCCTACAATTTCCTCAGCAAGGAAATCTGACCTTTCTAGACTCTTCAGTCTTACTCTCAACCTGTGAATAGGTCAGTGACAAAGACAGGAATTAGGTGTGAATAGTAACAACTCATGACACTTTTAGTTAGCCGTTTATTTCTCAGGGTATTAACGTTAATTTTTAAAGAATATCTGAACCCATTCTTTTAAGGTTTTACGTTTTCTATCTGAAAGGAGGATGAAGAGTTTTGCAGAGAAGAGCTGTCAAGCAGTGCAAAGCGGAGGATCGTGACAGCTGATGTATCAGTTCTCTTCACTTGCTTGCTAAGGTCTATGAATTTATCTTTTCTCACTTTGTGTGTGAAGACCAATAGTTTCCTTGGTTAGGCTTATTGAACAGTATACCTCTTTGTCACTGTAGTGTGCAAATAAATCAAATAGAAAAATCACACAGCAAAACGCATGGTAGTTTAGTGTATAATTGAGTTGGGGGGGGGGAACCCAAACTAACACAGTTCATGATATAAATAGGAAATGTTTTCTTAAAGAATCTCATTTATTCTAGCATGTGCTTTAATCTGACATGTCTCCCGCTATGTTGGCTATCTAGTTTAATTAGAGGACATGAGCGCCTAAGATCCAAAAACAGAAACAGGAACAGGAAGAGTGAAGGAGTCCTACGGAAAGCTACATGGCTGACCGGCGAGCCCAGGGTCCCTGGGTCCTCAGCGTTCCTGCTGCATAGCAGGGAACATGGGACCATCCTCCCTGGGAATTCTCTCGCCCATATTCTCAGGGACAGTTCGACAGAGTGCATTCTCTCCCTCCATGTTCCTCGCTTCTCCCACTCACCCTGTTCTGGGAAACTTCCAGGCATGTCCTGATCAGTTTTTAAGACGGACAGTACAATTGCTCTCTCCCCTGGTTTCCTCTGTCTCCGTCTCATCCCTGTTTAATTATGAGCTCACCCTTAGTCTCACCTCTTCTAAGATTTCAGCCCATTTTGTTCTCAACTTCTGAGGACTGTCACCCCAAACCTTTATTTCTTTAAAATCTGTGACTTTAATCAGCCCTTCTTTTTCCTCCTGTTGTTCCTTTAAATGAAGTAGCAACCTCAATCCTCTCACAGTTCTGCATTCCCACCGAGAGCATTAATCTGAACAATGTTTATCAGGCTGAATAGGTTAGGAGGAGTAAACCAGCTTCCCTGTTACTCACCTCAGACCTGCCTGAATGTATGGATGCCTCCTATTTCTAGTTTCTCCTGTTCATTCTCGGGCTCTTTGAACCTAAGTTCCATTGAAATCTTTCTGAAGAAGCAGCTCTACGGTGTCTAGCAGCTCCTACTCATCAATGTCTCGTCTGTACATCTTTATATGGCTTTTCCAGAAAGTGTCCATGAAAGCTTATACGCTGAGTCACATTTCTCATTAATTTCCATTACAATTTCAGACATAGTCTCCTACAGAAAGAAAATTACTTTCAGGTATAATAAAAATCACATTAACAATCATGAAATTCACTTCCCAGTACATTTGGTATTTTTGAATGCATTGTCCTTGTTCATTAATGGAAACCATCTCTATAAAGGTTAGACGACTGTAGAGATTGGTGGATACATAGCAAGTTTGGTGCACTGGTTAATGGAATAGTGCCATATGGAAGGAGGTTTCCAGTGGAATGCCACAAAGCTTTTAATATGGTCTGCAGCCTTAGAAACCAGTCTTGGAATAAAATGATCTGCATGTAGCATTTATTCAATATGGAAAGCTCTCATGGATGGTAAAATGTGTAGGTTGGCTTCAAAACCAAATAAAACAAAAAGTAGAAACCTTGGCAGTCTGACATATTGGTCTAAATCCCCAAAAATGAAACTTAATAAGTACCATATCAAGTCTTACATTTGAATTCTGCACCAGGATAGCACAACTTAACAGCAGTTTATAATTAAGAAATTTGGGGATTAAGAAACTCTAGAATGCCAGGGGCAACTTTGGCATAATCCACTGACCAAAAACCCAAGTTTGACTGTGCTCTTGGGCTACGTTAAAAGTATTTCGAGAAGGAAAGGAGATGTTAATCCTGCTGTGGCTGTTCCACCCAGATCTGCGGTGGGGTCTGCGGGCACCCTTCTCAGGGGATGTTGGCAAACTTGCATAAACCCCATTATGAGCAGCCCGAATCCTGGGGTGAGGGCAGGGAATAACAAAATCGTTGTTGATTGGGCAAGGCTCAAGTAACTGGTAACGTTCAGCTTAAAAAGAAATCGTAGCTGTCCTCAAATTTTTAAAGATTTCAATGCAGTAAAAAGAGTAGACTTTGATCTGTAGTTTGCAGCATGCGGTCTCTCTCGTTGAGGCGCGCGAGCTCAGTAGTTGTGGCGCACGGGCTTAGTTGCCTTGCGGCATGTGGGATCTTAGTTGCCTGACCAGGGATCCAACCCATGTCCCCTGCATTGGAAGGTGGATACTTTACTACTGGACTACCAGGGAAGTCCCATATTTTTTAGGATCTTAACACTGTAGTATGTCTTAATATCTGGTGAGGCAGGTCTCCCCTATTTGTACTTTTTTTTCAAATTTTACTTACCTTTATGGACCTTTACTCTTTCATACAAATTTCACAGTAAGGTTTTTGCATCCCTTGAAAAAATTTGACTGGAATTTTTTGGTGGAATTGTCTTGGATTCGTACTTTAACTTGGGGAAAACTGGCATCTTTATAACATTAATATGTCTTGTCCAAGAGTATGGATTGTCTCCCCATTTCTCCATTTCATGCTATGTCATTCATTAACATTTAATATTTTTTCTATAACATTTCTATGCATTAATGATTAACTCCTATATACTCTAGAGTTCTGACTACTATTTGGAATAGTATTTTTATTATATTTTTCAGTTAGTATTATCATTGTAGAGAGATGCTAAGATTTCACAAGTCTTGTATCTGAAAATGTTGGTGAATTCTTTTCCTAGTTTTAATAGTTGGATTTGGGGGGGATAAATGATTATATCATCTTCAAATAACAACAGTTTTATCTCTTCCTTCCAATCCTTATTTCTTTTTCTTTCCTTATAACATTGGTCAGGAGCTTAAGTACAAATGCTAAATAATAGGAGTAGTGATGGACATCTTTGCCTTGCTCACAATTTTAGAGGAAATATTAAAATGACCTTCATAAGTTTAAAGTATGCTGTAACTTTCAAGGTATATAACTTTAACAAGTTGAAGAAGTTTCTTTCTATTTCTAGTTTGTTAACAGTTTTCACTACAAATGTGTGTCATATTTATCAAGAACGTTTTCTACATCAACTCAGATAATCATGTGTTTTACACTTGAGTCTTAGTTAGTGTGGTGAGTTCCATTGACATGTTCCCTGATGGTGAACCATCTTGCATTCGTGAAAATGTCATTTAATTATTGTGTCTTTTTTAATATGCTGTTGGATTTTCTTAGCTGTATCTTATTTAAGATATTTACAACTGTGCTCAAAATCAACTAATAATTTTCTTCTCTTGAATTGTCCTTTTCTAGCTATAGAATGAAAAGTGCAATTTTTTGTCAGCTTAAATTTGGCAGGAAATAACATTATGAAGTAGGAATTAATTGTTCATTGAAGGTTTATAGAACTTATCAATAAAGCCATCTGGGATTTAGCGTTTTGGTGAGGAGGGAGATTTTTTTAAGTGTTACATTTATGTGTGTGAATTGGGTGCCAGTTGAAAGTATGATTAAAACAATTTCAGAGGCCCTGGTTAGGGGATTCAGTGGAGCACTTATCTCTTGTAAAATCTGTCTGTAGGGTTCTATCCCTCTCCCCCCACATACCACCCTCTTCTTTATATTCCTCTATGAGTCACACTGCCTGGTGCACAGCTTGAACTGAACTGATCAAATTTAGGCAGCTGTGGTCGATTGCCTCTTTTCTGGCCAAAAGCCCTAATGAAATCTACCTGCCTTCTCTCATTCTGAGCAAATTGCCATTTAGAGACTCACCAGTGTCTCATGATTACCTGTACCTTTTGAATCACTAGTAAAGCTTCATAATGAGGGCAATTACTTTTTTAAAAAATTTATTTATTTAATTTATTTAGTTTTGGCTGCGTTGGGTCTTCATTGCTGAGCGCGGGCTTTCTCTAGTAGCGGTGAGCGGGGGCGGGGGCTACTCTTTGTTGCAGTGCGCGGGCTTCTCATTGAGGTGGCTTCTCTTGTTGCAGAGCACAGGCTCTAGGCGCGTGGGCTTCAGTAGTTGTGGCACGTGGGCTCAGTAGTTGTGGCTCGCGGGCTCTAGAGCGCAGGCTCAGTAGTTCTGGCGCACAGGCTTAGTTGCTCTGCGGCATGTGGGATCATCCCGGACCAGGGCTCGAACCCATGTCCCCCGCATTGGCAGGTGGATTCTTAACCACTGTGCCACCAGGGAAGTCCATGAGTGCAATTTCTGATTCTTGAGAATTTGACTTGATATTCTGACTAAATTTCCCAGTTTGTTATTATAGAATTGTGCAGAGTATATGTTTATAATGTTCTTGATCTCTTCATTACGTATGATTGCATAGCAACACTCAATCTTAACATCATGCATTTGCATCTTTTCTCTTATTTTCTTGGTGGTCCTTATCTTTAGAACTCCACCTGCCACCGTCCAAAACACAGTGCCACAGACATAATGCCACCTTTATCTATAAATACTCCAGTGTGCATTTCTTAAAAACAAGTGCTTGCTCTATCTAATCAGAGTGCAATGATTAAAATCAGGAGCTAAACTTGGTACAGACTAACATCTAACCTATAGACCTTTTTCAAATTTTTCCAAGTGTCCCACTAATGCTGCTGATGGAGAAACAAACAAGGAAACAAAGTCCTGGTTTGGGCTCCAATCCCGGATCATGTGCCACATCTGGTTGTCTCGTCTATTTAGCCTCCTTTAATCTGGAACGTCTCCTTGATTTTCTTTGTCTTTCATGAACTTGATTTTTCAAAGAACGTGTGGCCTGTACAATTTTTCAACAAGATGCTTGACTTGAAGGAGAATTTATTCAGTATCAGTTTTGTTAGAATAATTTGGTCCTATTGAAAGACAGAGAACGCCCTACAATTGACAGGAATATATAAAAAAATTAAAAGCACAATCTATAAAGGAATGTATAAAGGGTTTTTGTTTGTGTTTATCATTAAACACTGAGGTGAAAATAACTTACTGACATAAAAACATTAAAAATTTGAATAAGCATGTCACTATTGAAGAAAAGAGCGTATTTTCTGAGAACCAATTTTTCCCCTCACCTCACTTATAGTTGCTGTTGACCAAACGTACAGTTGACAATTTAAGGGATAAAAAGAGAGCTTTGTGCTTGAGCACATACACACCAATTATTTTACGTAGAGTCAAATCATGGGGTAGGTGTTGGAGACAATCAAAGACTAGGAAAAACTATCACAGTGAGAATATGGTACAACCAACTTGTGGTGTCCCAGTAGGCCATATACTATGGTCCAGGCTTTCCCAGCTCTGGATAAAATAACAAGGTTTCTGTTTGTCTGGGCTTTGGGGGCCTCTTGTTAGTTAGTTTATTTACTAGATACCTTTGTCTGGTGTGAAACACAGTGCATCCTCTATTTTTCTTTGCTTGGCTGGTCTGATCCAACTGGAATTTGCTCTTAGTTGACTCTGCTTCAGGCTTTCATTGGTTCGCTTCGTGCACGTGGCTCTTTATAGTCAATTGCACCATCTGACCATCTCGCCCACCACCTTCAGGTCAGTACAATCACTGCTTTCCAGCTGCCTTCTGTCTTTAGGGTTAGACTCAGCCCCACGGATCAGGAATCTCTCCGGGGCCACTTCACCGAAGCAACACCCCACGTGTAGCAGCACCCACAGAATCCACTCCAGAGGGACAGAAAACTGGGCAGTGGCTCCTGTACACAGCCAGCCCCTCGAGAGACCATCAGGTAACTGTTCAGAGGGCTGGGCTCTGTGCCCCCTGAGGCAGAAGCAGTGGGCTGGGGTGATGGCCAGGCACTGAGGGGAGCTCCCCCCGCCCCATCCAGCTGAAACACAGTCAGCAAGCAAACCGACTTTCGGGACAAAGGCAGACTTCTCACCAGAATTTTGCCGAGAGTACACATTTTCTTCCCTTGTTGCATTGCGTATAAGTTATTGTCTCAGGGAGAACACTCAGATCTTGGTCTAACTGCCTTAATGGATATAGTTTTAAAATTCCATTTTATTCCCTCAAGAAAGGGAAACAAAACCATCAATTACAAGGTTCATAAGTCCCCGGAAAAGAATTTCACCAAAAATCTTCCAGTCAGAGGTCTTTTGAGTTTTCTGCTTTTTCCCTATCTTGGTCTAGAAATCGAGAGACGTCTACTGTCGTCCAGGTGGCATTTTAAACCCAGAACACGTTTCAGCACACGCTGGTGCAGCTTCCTTTCATTCAGGTGAGAATTGGCATGTCAAGCTGGTATCTGATGGGTGGCTCTAACAGACGCAAGGTCACCAGGTCCTGGAACATCGCTCTAGGGGCACGTCTCTGTGACCCCTTGACTGAAGGGCCTGAGTGGCCAGGGCTGCAGGTGGCGATGCCCACAGACCCATGGGCTGCCCCTCCTCGATTTGCACCTTTCTTTGTTAAGCAAGAACCATTGGTACCAGCACCTAAAGCTGAGGAAATGTCCACGCAAATCTCTAAATTAAAAATGAACTCAGGGAGTCACCTCCGCTGATGGAATCAACCGATCATCAGAGAAAGGAGAGTCTGGAGACCATTTTGTCACATCTCAAAGGGCAGTGGTCAACGTCGGGTTAAACCCATGTCCCCAACTGCCCACCCAGTCCTCTTTCTACCACATAATAAAATTCCTCTGCAATTTTCCCACGTTATTCATGATAAAGTAGTGGCTACCTACATGGCTGTTTTATATACTCTTCTAGAGCTATAGAAAACACAAAATTTTCAGCATCTTGACACAAACTAAACATTCCAACAATTGCTACTATTCAAAAAATAAGCCATTTCTTTGGGTTTTTCCCCCTTTTTATAGAAAGTTATCTCAGACGGTATAGTCTTAAGCAATTTCTAATAAGCATCCATGTGGCACTGTTAAGTATTGTGAAACTGAGGATATTTCTTAAAATCGTGAATGCGAAAGATTTCAACGATCGAACATTTTTTTCTACAGATTTCTCCTGAAGAAAACTTCTGTAGTTAAAATAACCAGAATCATATGTACCTCCGAATTTTGTAAATATTTCCGATTTCATGTATTTCTTTTCCTCCTATATTTGAAAACCAGTTCTTTATGGGAACACAAGAAAATGCTAAATGTGGGAGGTGTGAATGGTCTCAGCGCACAGCCTGTAGCCTGGCTATGATATATTTCAGTACCATGTAGAAATAACTAGTTTAAAAATATCACGCATTCTACAATTTTGGCATTACACATGAGAAGGGATAAAGAACCAACTGTTGAAGCTCTCAGGAAACTCATGGCTATCAAATTATTACTGCACTGAAAGCCTGCACACAGCCGAGAGCAACTTATTGAACCGGAAATCTAAGCACATTTTACCAAAAGTTACATTATAATAGTCATTACTTCCTATTATAATGGATACACTTTTAGTTTGGCTCAGAGTTTTAGGGGTACAAAGCAAATAGCACTGAGCCATAACTGGCTTCTTGAGGCTTCCGTTTGATGTGCGTCGATACAGATGTGGACATAGGAATTTCTCTGGTACCGTCTTGGTGGGGCTGCTGGGGGCTTCTGGTGGGGATAGAAGGGGAGGGTTAACAGCTGCCATCACTGAAAAAAGAACCCCTGCACTCCTCAGTTATGTGAGAAGTAGATCACGTCTGAACTACACCCAGCAAAAACTATGATCACTCCATCAGTCATTCAACAATATTGGGGTTTTGTTGTTGTTGTTGTTGTTGTTTTGGCCACACTGCATGGCATGCGGGATCTTAGTTCCTTGACCAGGGATTGAACCTGTGCCCCCTGCATTAGAAGCGTGGAGTCCTAACCACTGGACCGCCAGGGAATTCCCAACAATATTTGTGATGCAGGATTTCCCTGGCGGTCCAGTGGTTAGGACTCCATGCTTTCATTGCCGAGGGCCCGGGTTCGATCCCTGGTCAGGGATCTAAGATCCCGTGCACCCCCCCACCAAGAAAAAAAAAAAAAATATATATATATATATATACGTATTTATGATGCCATAACACTCTGGTCAGAACTTCGGGCTGGGAGATGAGGGATGAAATACATGTTACATAGGAAAACGAGTACCTAACTCTTCCTGAAAGAGTTGTGAAAACTTCACAAAGCTTATCTACCATTGTTGAACTAAAACATGGAAAGAAATTCGAGATTTTCTAGGCAGCTAAGAGGAGAGTAGTATGCCTGGCAGAAGAGAGGCAATGAAAATGTATCATAAAGTACTTACCATGCCCAAGAAACCGTACCAGAAGTCATGAGAATAAAAAGATAAAGAACAGTATCTATATAATTGGAAATAAATAATAGGAATTTGGGGACATGAGACAATAGGAGAGAAAACAAAATAAATGTGGAAGCAGGGTCAGTACACAAAAAAGGTATCATGAGTTGCTGAACACTTGAAAATGTGGTTCCATACCTCCAATCAACCAATGAAAAAGAGGAAAATACAATCAATTGCCTAACTGACAGCACAAACAAAATTTTTAAAAATTAGTTGCTCCAGAGAAACACAAGTTAACTGAGCCCTGACATGTGATGATTCTTTGTGATCTACTGAACAGTGTCCTTGACAACATCTGTACATTAAGAAAAGCTTGAAAGGAAAACAGCTCTCCCTAATGTAGACTTAAGGCACAACAACCAAAGCATAGCTGGGTAAAAGACGTTCTATTGGGGGTCAAAATAATGCAATCCAAGCCCACAGCTCTCTGAAGGTCTGACAGGGGAAACTGATGGACTGCACACCCTCTAGTCAATATGCAGGATGGCTGCCATCCCTGGACCATTCAAGGGCCATTTCCCCCTCATAGGGAGGAGTTCTGAAGCAGTATCTAAAGATGGATTCAAAGTTTTCCTCAGAAAGCAATTGTGGGTTGATTACAACACAGAGAATGGCCAAGGCGATTTTAGCTTAAATGAGACCATCCCACAAAGTCTAGGCTGGGTTCAAGAACTGGCTGTAATGAAGACTTTGTTCAAGGCTTCTATGCTGTTTGTCTTACTACCAGAACAGCAAACAAGCACTGCGAAGGATACAGAGTAGCCAGGGGCACAACCACGTGGCCTGAGGGCTCCTGGCCCTCACCAGTCGCTCACTGAGATGTAACGGAAGTGTGACACCATGGAAAGAAGGATGGCTACCCTGCTGGAGAGACCACACACAGAGAGAAGGAGGCTGGGCCAGCTGCCAGCTGAAACCGCCGTTCTAGCAGAAGCACCAGCTATGTGAGTGGAGTCATCCTGCAGCCACGCGAATGATACCAAGCAGGATGCAGAGAAGAACTGCTGAGCTGAGCCCAGTCCAGACTGAAGAGCCCTGCGCAAGCCATCGGTTACTGGTTTCAGCCACTGAGTTCTGGGCTAGTTTGCCAAATGGCATTAGATTACTAAAAGGGCTCCACACTGGGAAAAACTTAAAGCACATATATCCAAATACCCACGAAGACCGCCTCCTCCCCAAATCCAAAAAAGCAATCAACCATCTACTGTTAAGCCTTGTTCCTTCCTGATTGACTCAATAAATCAAAGGGCTGTGTAGGCTGTTGCCTGGACTCTAGTGACATGCTGAAGGACAGCACAGTTATTTGTGGTTACAGAGCCAGGAAGTCCTTTCAGTAAAGAACTGTGTAAAACAACCCTCACAAAAGACACATATCCGCCCAAAATTAGGGACTTGATTTTGAAATAGTTGCTCTAAAGCCCTTGCATGTAGTGGGTTTAGTGAAGAGCCTCTAAATACATAGAAGGGCTAGAGATGTGGACGGAAGAGAGCGGAGGAAGAGAAACTCCATCCAGATGGAGAAAAGATCAGCAGCAAGGTGAAGAGGAGGGCGGGTGAGGGAGCTGCAGAGGGCGGGAACCCGGCTGGAGGTCCTCAGCATCTGGTTCCCAGGGCCACCCCAACAAAGTGCCACAGCCCGGGTGACTTAGAACAACAGTTACCTGTTCTTTCATGTTCTGGAGGCTGCAAGTCCAAAATCAAGATGTCGGCATGGCCCTGCTCTCTCTGAAGGCTCTAAGAGAAGATCCTTCCAGCTTCTTCCAGTGGGTGCCAGCAATCCTGGGCATTGCATGGCCCGTGAGGGCATAACTCCGATCTCTACATCCGTTGTCACGTGCCGTCCCTGTGTGTTTCCGTGTCTTCACGTGGTCTTCCCCTCTCTGTGTATCTATGTGCAAATACGCCTCTTCATATAAGGACATCATTGGATTAGGGCTCATCCTGTTTCAACATGACCTCTTCTTAGCTTGACTAATTACATCTGTGAAGACCCTATTTCAGATAAGTTCACATTCTGAGGTTCCAGGCATTCATAATTCAGGACACTTTTCAACCCAGTACAACCTTCCATTCTAATTAAGATTCTTGGATTCTTAGAGCACGCAATTGCCCCATCAGAGCAGGAATTAAATGAATTACTGCAGAAGGGATGACCACATCAGGACCTTCTATGAATGGAGAAATGGTCATTATCCTTCTTTTGTAATCATACATAGTTATGTATTACTTCTTAACTCTTGTATATATGTTTTCTCCCTAACTAGAGTGTTGTGGAGGGATTGTGACCTACACTTTTTTTCATCCATGTACTGTGCAACAATCCAGCATGAAAAACTATTGGAAAGAAAGAGTGAAAGGAAACCAGGAATAGAACAATATACATTGAATCTCCACCCTGTGTCAGGCATTATTCATAAATTATCTCATTAATCGTCAGTAGACCCCCTCCAGATGAGGAAACTGATAAGTAGACAAGTTTTGAGACCTCCCCAAGGTCACACACAATAAAGTTTGACTATTTTACTTGCCTTTATGGAACCCACACTTGCACCTCAATAGCATTTAACAAGTATTGACAATGAAAGAGGTCTCGTGGGAGGGGGTCAGTGTTGCCATGACCTCTCTTCATGGCCTTCAAGAAAGACTGTTAAAGACCGGATTTCCTTTCAAATTATTGTACTCATTGCTAGACTGTGCTTCTTTGAATGCAAGTAGACCACGTGGCTGTCAGAATTAAAAAGTTATGTACATAAAACATATAAACATTAAAGCTACACAAGAAAATACTCTTTGGTGGAAACTTAGATTATTTTTTTTCTTCCTTATGCTTTTCTGAATCTTTTCATGAACGTCTTTGCTTCTATAATAGAAATGAATACGCAAAAAGAAAAAAGAAATGAATACGCATTAAACATTTTTTTTTAATAATTTTGACTTTGGCATTCAGGTCAGGACTTGGCACTTGGCTTAGCATCTACTAGTTAAATGACGTTGTGTCACTTCAGTACCATCTTTGCCCATATCTGTAAATACCGATGAAAATAGTATCCACCTCCCAAGATTGTTCAAACTAAAATCAGATTGTAAAAGTTCAAGTGCCTGGCACAGTGCAAAGACAAAATGTGTGGGAAACACCCATGCATTTGCTATTTTGTCTTCTCTCTCTTGCTCTCTTAGAGCAAGTCAGCTCTAAGCAGATGTGACCAGGTCCACACCCCCAGCACAGCGCTGTTCACAGACATCAACTTTATTCACAAGCCTGTCTCTCCAATAGAGCATTAACCCTATTAAAATAAAATAAAAGGGAGCCCAGGCTTAAAACCCTCCCAAGCAGACAAAACCAAGTAAGCCAGGTAAGCAAAGCTAAATCTAACTTGTTTCGTGAACATAAGCAAAACTGAACTTAGGTTATTTCTTATGAGTATCTCTGACACTCATAAAAGAAACTTAGGTTATCTTCTTAAAATGGTATAAGATAATCACTTTTAACTAATCCTCTGCCCATTGTAGTAGCCAGTCACTGTAAAGGGTAAACAACGTCCACCTTTTCTCTTTTTAAGCCACCCTGTGATGTCATATGCCTCTGAGTATCCCATCAGTTTGGGGTTTGAAAGCTCCTAGTTTGCCAACTGTTCTTATGTGCACAATAAACTCTTATTAATTACTATTTTGCTAGCCGGTGGTTTTAATGTTTACTGTTTCTGTATATTTGACATCTTTAAGGGTAAACTGGATATTTGTCCTTAGGCCAATCTCCCCTAGAACAGCTCCTGGCATGTGGTAAGATGCAAAATATTTCAAATTCATAAATGAATTAATATTACTCATCAATGTGGTTTTATAATTTTTTAAAAGAGCATGTAAATTTTTTTAAATGGGTGTTTTTTATTACTGTTTTATAATTTGGAATCCTAACAACACATTTAAAACGCAACCCTCCAAATTATGGCAGGGCCGGTTTCACAGGGACTGACACCTGTTACCTAAAAGGATCAAAGTCTTTAAATAGAAAAACACACCAAGAAAAGAGTTGGGAAAAATATGTAAAGACATGAAAAGGAGAAAAATTAATTTTGAGTCCTGAAATGCACAGAAATCATATTTGAACGTAATTCCCTTGGGAAACATCATACCCCATTGTCGTGAGTGGAGTTCTTGGTGTGGATTGTTCGTTTTAAACAGCCCATGAGTGAGAGCCCACGCTCTGCTGTTGGCTGAAACTTTTACAAACATATTTAGAGTGATGGGCAGCGCAGATTTCAAGGCACCAACTAAAAGGTGAAGCCTTGACAAATACACCAGACAAGTTCCTTATGTGTGGAGTTCTTTACCAAGTAGCTATATCTCCTGCTGGCAATTGCATTTTAATTGTGAATAAGTTAGTCTCCAAAATAATAAAGATTAATCTAAGGATTTTAAATTCTGGTAGCTTTAACATGGCAAAGATCCCTTTTGTTTGCATCAATACAAAAGTGCTTGAGTTGCTGTTTCTACTAAAGATTTACCCTCAGACTTTCAACATCAATAAAAAATTGTATTTTGAATTGTACCATATTCTCTTTAATGACAAGGAAAATAAGATTTAAAACTGCTGAGTAGCAAGAGTAACACATCCATCTGACTTCTTTTTTAAGTAAGGGGTAGTTTTTATCTATATCAAGCATTTAAAAATCTAAGTGTTAATAAGCATGTAAAGTATTCTGCCCTTATTTTTTTTGAGCTACTGGGGAGAGCGATAGATCTTTCAAAATCATATACTTTTTTTAATTGGAGCATAATTGCTTTACAATGTTGTGTTAGTTTCTGCTGTACAGCGAAGTGAATCAGCTATATGTATACATATATCCCCTCCGTCTTGGACCTCCCTCCCACCCCCCCATCCCAATCATCTAGGTCACCACAGAGCGCTGAGCTGAGCTCCCTGCACGATGTAGCAGGTTCCCACTAGCTACCTGTTTTACAATGATAGTGTGTATATGTCAATCCCAATCTCCCAATTCATCCCACCCCCCCACAGCTGTGTCCACATGTCCGTTCTCTATGTCTACATCTCTATTCCTGCCCTGAAAATGGGTTCATCCGTACCATTTTTCTAGATTCCACATGTATATGTTAATACACAATACTTGTTTTTCTCTTTCTGACTTACTTCACTCTGTATGACAGACTCTAGGTCCATCCATCTCTCTACAAATGACCCAATTTCGTTCCTTTTTATGACTGAGTAATATTCCATTGTATATATGTACCACATCTTCTTTATCCATTCATCTGTCGCTGGACATTTAGGTTGTTTCCATGAACTGGCTCTATTGTAAATAGTGCTGCAATGAACATTGGGATACATGTGTCTTTTTGAATTATCAAAACCATACACTTTTAAAACAACAAGTACTTATCCAGGCTTTACTGCTTACCAATTAGACAGGTAAACTTGCAGAATTACTTTAAAATGAGAGATCAATTTCTGCATTTTTAGGGGATATACACACACAAGGAGTATTATTATAAATGTTAGTTCTGGAAAGAGGTAAAAATATAAGTGATGTCATGTTTGTTACGGAACTTCTATTACCCAAAGTCTCCGCTTACATGCTCTCGTAAAATTAAGAACCTCAAATGATATGTCTTTGCCAATCTTCTATCTTTCCCCTTTTCTCTCTTCGGCATCTGATTTTCTTAACAGAAGATGAAACCCTTAAATATCTTTAAGCATATTGCTGCTAGCAGCGTCCTCTGGCCAATTTTGTTGACTGTTGAAACAGCTTAGGAAAAAAAAACCTGAGTTTTGGAATCAATATCACAAAATCGACTGCCTCTCCAAAGCTTTGAAAGCTTGCCCGTAGCTATGACGGTTGGTAAAGTGCTGACTCACCCCTTTTGTGTAGAAGCAAGAGGCCACATGTTTTAGAAGACACACCTATTAGGTTTTTCCATATACGTGGGTAGAACCTCCACTTGGAAAAATAAACAACCCAACTTCCCTCAAATCAGTCACGGCACACGACTGGCCATTTTACAGGCCTCCAAATCCCTTTTCAGGGCCAGCATAGAGGTGGATGTCTGCTATGGTTTGAATCATTTGATCACCTTTTCTTTCCAGGGGAGTTGAAGCAGAGAAAAGCCATTTCTGTCCCCAGCATGGGTGGGAAGGGGTAACCTGCTCCGGGACCCAGCTCTTGGGAAGTGTGGGCACCAGCACCCACTGGACAGGGAGCGTGCGAGGCAGGGGCTGTGACAGTGGCCACATTTCAGGTCATCAGCGGCCAGCTTTGCAGTTTCCAGACTGTTCTGCGCTCTCGTGGAAAGAAGCACAAATCAACTTATTCTGGGCTCCAGGTAGGTCGGAGCTACGGAGAGTCAGAGAAAAGACAGCGAGGTGACGGCGAAGCTCGGAATACAAAGCAAAGGCCTTTGGCGCCTACAGCTCTTGGGCTTGTGTGTCAGCCTTATACAGTGTCCATCCATCACTCTCATACTTGAATGCATGGTGAGGGCTGGTTTAAATCTATGTCGACCTTACAACCTAATAAAACAGCTTCCGTGTTTCTTAATTAAAAAAAAAAAAACTACTTTGATTCTAGCAATAAGGTTCTTGGGAAGAAATACATTTTCTAAGTGCTTCAATTTCTTAGTTCACAAAATGGGTGACCAGATACCACCACATTACGGAGTGTTGTGAGAGAGGGAAGAAAACATTAAATTTAATGTGCATGCAAATCACCTGAGTATCTTGTTAAAATGCAGGATCTGATTTGGCACAGCTGGGGTGAGAACAGAGATTCCGAATTTCTCACCGGCTCCCGGGAGATGCTGATTCTGTTCGTCTGGGGCCCAGCCGGGGAACAGCAGGTGACGGGGCAGCAACGGCCATTCCCAGACGGGAAGAAAGAACGGTGAATGCGTTTTAAAGTGAAATATGCAAATGCCAAAATGACTGTCAAGAGGCAAACTGCATCAAACTCTTTTTCCCTTTTTCTTTTTTTTCTTTTTTCTTCTCTGTCCCGATGAGTGACAGTTGCCACTGGCACAGTCCCAGGGCAAGGATACAATCAAGGGTTTTCAGCTTCAGCACCAGCTACCAAATCCTGGCCCCACTGCCTGGGGGAGGACCGGTGAAAGTGCTGGCATCAAACTCTTTTATGAGAGGTAAGATGGGATGGCAAGGAGGACCCGTGGACGTTTTTCAGCTTACCATCCAGCTCGTGCCTCTGGCTGACATTCAGGTAGTGAACAGGGCCGAGAAAAGGAGCCTAATTCATATTCCCGGACTTCCCAGAACAGTCCTGATTTCAAAGCTTTACCTCATTGCTCCTTTTAGCGCACGTTTCGGGGAGATTGTAAATCCTCGCCTTTGATTCAGACAATACGGCCCCGGTAGTCTGACCCGTGTCGCTGCCGCGTCACATCCAGCCCTGGTTGGCGAGGCGCTGGGGGCTGCACGTGGGCCCTCCAGGGCCCAGTGTCTTCCGCCTGGTGGCTCACGGCTCCTCCCTCCCCTGGAACCCCAGGGGCCCTGGGTCCTCTGCCTTCAGGTGACAGATGGGCAAGAGTAGCAGCCTGGTATGGGGGGGCCAGGCTGGAGCGTGGACGTCACCCCACCCTTCGGGGAGAACTCGGCACGTGGCTCCTTAACTCAGCGACCCTGGGCCAGCCGTGTGACCAGGAGGAAAGGAAACACAGAGTGTTATCGCCGAGGTGCCACCGAATTGACTTTTAGCCACCCTATCGGTCTGAACGAAGACACATTCACTGGGCTTGGAGGAGCGAACCTAGCCGCGTAGCAGGGCTGAGATCTGAAGAGTTCTGGGATGTGCCCACACCACCCCTCCGACCCGGGGAGGTGGGTCGTCGAGGGACCGTGGCCAAGTCCATCCCTGCAGTGGGGCACCCCCAAAACTGAGAGGAGGTTCAGCAGGGGAGAAGGGCCTGGAGCTTATCAAACAGCCTTCACGACAGTCTAGGGGGAGGAGATACGATCCCCAGTTTGTAGTTAAACACGTGAAGAATCAGGAAGGATCTGGAAGTTTCTCGCCAAGAGGGGGAGCCAGGATTCCAAAGGTCTAGTCTATCCCAGGCATTGCTCCTCAGGACGTGGAAGTAATTGTTAAACAAGCCTAACTGGACTGCCCCAGGGGCGTGTGTGTGTGTGTGTACGTGTGTGTGTGCACGCGTGTCCGGGAAGGACAGAAGAGGCTGTATGTGTTAGACTCAGCGTATTCAGATCACCAAGGTTTCTGCCCGATTATTTTTCAAACTCTGAACATAGAAAACCCAGCCACGTGGAAACATTTGTTGACAACACCAAAATGTGTCTTTCATAGTTTAGTGCAAATGCGTCCTACGGATGCCAACTTAGATGACACAATTTCCAGTTTAGATTTGAGTGAAAAATGACTGTCTGTGACCTCACCTAGACCTCAGCCAGCCCCCCATCTGTGATGAGAGGCCTTCATTTCTTACTTAAGTTTTAAATTGAAACGGATTCTAATCATGTTTTCAGCCCATGTGGTTGTGTGTGAAATAAAAGCCCTGCTATAAAAACGTACATGGGCAATAAATAAATATTTTTTAGAAAAATTACATGTGCAGAGACTAGCAATGATTCTAGTTCTTTGAGTTTGAAAGAACTGAGCCAACGGCAGGAGAGACACGTTCCCACTTTGGAAATTTAATTCATAACATGAGCAAAGTCAACTGCCTTTTGGAAAATCTCAGGTAACAGCCAAAAATTTTAGTAAATGGTTTGATCCAGATGGACATACAATAGACAGGACTTGGCAGCCAAAAGCCTCCACTTGGAGCTTTGTTCCTCTGTCACCCACAGGAGTGCCAGCCTAGGGGACCCCTCCTTACCGTCTCCAAACACTGAGGGGGAACACAGAATAAGACTTAGTGTGAATTTGCCAATTTTTATTTGACAACGATCTGGAATCATCCTTTTTCATTTGAATGTCTTATCATGACAAACACAGACTCAGAAAAAATGTGATGGGCCAAGAGAGGGGTAGAGATGGAAAAGATAAATTTTAGAGTCAGCTTTCCAAGGTCCAGTTTCCCAAGTAGCTCTTTAGCTTCCCAGAGAAACGGGGATGGGAAGGAAGGAAGGGAGGGAGGAAAGGAAAGGAGGGAAAGAGGAAGGGAGGGATGGAGGGACGGAGGGAGGGAGGGGGCACGGAGGGAGGGAGGAATCTTGAGTCCAGATTTGTTTTCCAAAGGCCGCCCCCCAAATCACACACACACAAGGCTACTCATGGATTTACTTGCAAAGTACCTTAGAGTTAAATCAGAGTGGCTGTGGGCTTGGAAAAGTATTACAAGGGGAATTTTCAATGCATTCACTTTGATCTTTGGTCATATTTTGAAGCTATTCCAGTTGAATAAACGGATTCCATTGAGTATCTATTTATTTATTTATTTATTCCAGTTGAATATTCCACACATTCTGATCTCACATAACGAAAACTACTTTGAGTCCGCTGAAGGTTCGCGTTCAGGGTCTTCTGGGTCCCCTCAGGATCCCCCCCAGACTATGCAGACCTCCTTCGTTCCACAGTGCGGAGGACAGTGTGACCAAGGTGAGGTCTGCGTGGGACCTCCTTACCTGGTCTGCTCCCTTCCCCGTGGCCTCGCACCATGGCAGCAGTGTCCCCACCCGGCGCGTCTGCCTGTGGCTGGCGGGGGGCAGGGCCCAGGCGCAGGCAGAGAAGGTTTCTCATCTGAGAAGCTTCAAGGGAAGCTCTGCGGCTGACTGTTCATAAGTAAACGTGTCACCGCAGGAACCACGCGAGTGGAGAGACCAAGACCAGGCTGAGCAAACCAGTTCTGAGCCCTGCTACCGCGTAACTTGGGGTAAATTCACTAATCTCTTTGAGAGTTTGTTTCCTTCCCCTGCAGGTGGGATTATCAGGGGCCGATCAGCATGGCTTTGAGACTTACGATGCTGGCTGTCAACAGGGACCCAGCAGAGCGCATCCCAGGGACGTCCCACATTAGCAGTTTCTCTGTCTCCCCTGGACGGTTCCCGTCAGGACACAGTCATTCTCCAGGACAGCACATTCTAAGAGCTGTTGCTCCATCGGACACCCCATTTCTGTTTTCCTCATGGACAAGCTCTCCCTGGATTTGTCTACACACCCTGTCTGCACTCTGTCTGCACGCTCCGGGCAGTGTACCCTTGTTCTCCCTGGGGTCGAGCTTCCATCCCCAACATGCCTGGACCTGGTTCTCGCAGTCTTCACCAGACCGTCCATCTTGTTATGTTTCTGTCCTCGTCTTACCCGGAGGAGCAGCTTCCCAGCTGACACCATGTCCTGGAAACCCCTCGTCCCTTGACCTCGTCCATCTGGTTCTCCCCTGGCTCTCCCCACCCACACAGCAACTCCATCGCTCTCTCCTTGGTGGAATTCTTCTCCCCTTCCTGAGCCCTACATGTCGCCTGATTCTAAGCCTTCCTCTCACCTGTCCCAGAAATTCAATGACCATTTTCCTGCTGCAGACTCTGAAAGTGCATCTCTAGCCCACACTTTCTCCTAAGCTTCAAACTTGATTATCCGATAGGAATCACAGGCATCTCAAACTCAGGTGTCTGAAAGGAAACGCTTTTGATTTCTCCCCTAAAATATGCACCCAACACCCAGTCCCCCCAACTCAGTCAATAGGGCCTTTGTTCATCCAGTTACTCAAGACAGAAACCGAGGTGCTCCGGCTCAGTGCCCCGCCCCTTTCTCTTCGTGTTCACACCCAATTCCCAGCAAACCCAGGCACACCAACTCCCAGAACGAATGCCAGTCCACCTCTCATCCCCCTCCAGGCCCTACAACCTGGGCTCCCATCTTTCCCAGGGAGGGCTGCCCACCCCTAACACGTCCTCTGCATTCACCGTGCTCCCCTCCCCGACCAGCCCATCTCTTTTTCCTAAATTGCTTATCATGGCCTTTAAGACCCTGCCTATTGGATAAGCCCTGACCCACCTCTCCACCCTCATCTTGATTTGCTCTCTCTCTCACTCTCTCACGTGGCATTTCATCACTTCCTAGAATACGCCAAATTGTATTTTTCCTCAAGGGCCCTTTGCACTGTGTTTCCTCTCTCTGGAATCCTTGTAGCTAAACTATTTGTGTGACTAGTCATTCTATGCTTTATGTCTTAACGAAATATCACACCACGTGAACTTATTCCACGACCCCCGCCCACACATACCATTATGAGAACCACGTCAGTTTGCTCTAGAGCACATGCCGTGAGCGCTGGGTCAGACTGTCCAATTCAACCTTCCGTCCCAGCACCCAGCACAACACATTCATGTACAGCAAGCACTTAATAAATATTTGAAGAGTGAGTGAAAATCATTATCTTTAATAATAAAACTCATGCTGCATACTTCAGGAGTAGGCAAATCAAATTAAACCATGTTATTGGAAAATACTTTGTAAAACAATTTAGGTAAGTGTATTAGGTCTCTACCTTCTATGCCTATATACTGGTAAAATTGTAATATCTAAGATGTCTAATCCCATAATAATAAAAGCCATTGAAATTTTTTACAAGAATACACATGCTGATTTTTAAAAATTCTCTTCAGCAAATTAATTTTAAATACCCACGCCATTTATGTGGGAGAATTCTTTTATTCACCCCAAATTATATTTAACAACCTACTCTGTGGCAAGCCGTGTTTTATCAGTTAGGATGTTTCTGGCTACAGGTAACAAACAAAACTACAGCGAAAATAATAATAACAACATGACTCAAGCTGACTTAAAATATAAGGAATTTATAATCTCATGTGACAAGAACACCAGAGGTTAATTGTACACCGGGATTAGCCCACAATCTCTTCGGGATGTCGTCTGAGGCCCAAGGTCCCGGATGGAAAGATCTTTCCACTCTGCTGTCCTTTGACGAAGACCCTCTCCTCGACCAGCTGCGGTCAGTCTCCTCTGAGCTCTCGTCTCGACCAGCCTTGACCGTGGCCTGCCTGCCCTCGGCCTGCTGAACCCGATTTTATCAAAGACTCCTGCGAAGTCAGTTCACTGAGAATCCCCACCCTGATGTCTAGGCAGCCTCCACTTAGTAAATTCCCATCCACGGAGCCCCTCACTCTGATCTTAGGCTATCAGTCCCCAGTTGTCTTTGCCGCATTCGGAGTTGAGCTCAGTTCTGTACTAAAGTCAGGAGCTCAAATAAAATCTGTCTTGCTGTTTTTAACAAGCGTCCGGTGCAAAATTTTTCTATTACACCTTGCTATTGGCTTTCTTCTTAGCTTGGTCACAAAATGACTAAAGCCGTTCCATGGGTCAGATCTTGCCACGGCAACCCTGGAAAGCAAAGGAGCACGTGTCTGTCTTGAGAACAAAGATACCTTTCCCAAAGCAATCGAGCAGACTCCCATCTCGTTGGGGCGACAGGCCATCCCTAAAGAGCGCGAGACTCTGCCACCACCAGTTCGCGCTCAGTATCTGGGGGGAGAATGGCTGCTGGGGATTCAAGCACAGACTATTACAACTCTGCCAGGGATGCAGCAGAGAGGAAGACGGCTGACCTCCCCGCCCCCGGAGAGCAGCTCATGTCGGAAATCACCTGGACACGACGGCAGCCTCCGGGCACACTACTGGCTAAGCTACACCGGAGGTCACAGGCGGAATAAAATGCTCAAGTCACACAGGTCACTAACATCAGTTACAAACACAGGGCAAGAAGTAAATGGAAAGAGATGGGCTAAGTTAGCATTAGTTAGGATAAGGTGCAAGCAGGTGGGTCACACCACCTGAAACCTGGGTACATGGTGTCTCTCCCTCTCCTGTTTATCTATCTGTCTGTCTGTCTGTCTCTCTCCCCCCGTCACGTTTATCTATCATCTATATATCTGTACGTCTCTTTGTCTATCTCTCTCTCTCCCTCCGTCCCGTTTATCTATCTATCTGTCTGTCTGTCTGTCTATCCATCTGTCATCTGTATTTCTATACATCTCTCTCTCTCTCCCCCTTCCCCCCACTCTGCTACATCAGACTTTCCCACTGATGATGCCATTATAAGGACCAGAGTTGAATTTTGAGCAAGGGAGCCCACACTGAGAAGGTGCCTCAGGCCAATAACACGCAGTTGTTCTATTAGGTAAGTTCGGGGGCAAGTATGCCTGGCTGTGCTTTACCAAGTAGCCTAAGGAACAACTATGGGTTTTATTCGTGCTTCTTGGGAGGAGGGCACATGGGGTCACTGATACATGGGCTCATTAATATTAATAAGTGCTCATGTATATGTAGTGTTTCTTGAATATTTAGTGACATAGGCATTCAGCATCATGCATATTCTGCATATAACGGTTCGGGATATTATGAATATTTAAGGCCTTTGTATGTTTGATGTATTATGAATATTCAGTACCCAGGCTACTCATGAATATTAGCTGTCTATTTGCTATTTAACACTCTCATGCTACTAACTACTTATCTATACTGAGCACAACCTATGAACTCTGCCCATGTATACAAACTTTTTGCTTAACTAGCTCCTTTTCCATTCTTAAAATATCTTAAAAGTTTTTACCTATGGTTCACGAACTTACTCATCTCTTATAGTAGAATTGAATACCCTCAGAAGTAAATGCACATTACAGAGCACAGTGTCTAGCGATTCTAACAAACAAAAATGAAGAGAATCGAGTAGTGACAGATTGTTTTTAGTCCAGAGAAGTAAATAAGTAGGTTCCAATAGAGAATGGCAGGGCGACCTTTGCTGGGAGTGTAGTCAGGGGTGGCTATGGAAGGCCTGAAGGATGAGTAAGGCAAGCCATGCAATGAGACGGGGTCCCACCCCTCGCCAAGCCCTGCCGCAGGAATGCAGTTGTTCTAGAACCTGACAGAGTCCGGAGTGCTGGGCTCAGTGAGGGGAACAGAGATACTAGGAGCTGCAGGCAGACAGAAGGGCAGGAGCCTAATATTGCCCTGGAGGCCACTGGGAGCTTTAAGCTGGGGCATCTCATAGTGTGGTTGATTTATACCTTTAAAAATTCATTCTGGCTGATGTTTGGAGCCTGGATTGGTAAGCAAAGCAAGAATGGAAACAGGTAAACTTATCAGGAAGCTGTTGTGATAATCCAGCTCCAGACGATGGTGGTGTGGACAGGATGGTAGATCAGAGATGGAGAAAAGTAGGTGGTTTTAAGAGATATTGTGAAGATCAAGTCAGCAGGACCAGCTGGCAAAGAGGATGAGGAAGAGTGGAAGCGAGGGGTCCAGGGTGTCCTCTGGCCTGAGGAAATGGGCGATGGCGGTGCCGTTTACTGAGGCGGGGAGTACACAGTTTGGGAGGAAGACGGGAGAGTTCCATGTGGAGAGGTCACGTTCGAGTGGTCAAGAAGAGACATGAATAAGACAATGGAATAATCAGACCTGCATTTCAAAAGATGGAGACACGATCTGAGCCTTGTCGTGTGTAGATGGAATGAACGCGGTCACCCGAGCAAGGCACAGATGCGGAAGGGACAGTGGCTAGAAAGGCCCGTCTCCCACGGAGGTGAGGACTTGCTGCTGACCACGTGACCCAGCTTGCACGTGGCCCAGGCCTAGGACTCTCTCCTGGAGAAACAAAAACCTTATCAAAAAACTAAAACTTATACATGAATAATTATAGCAATACTATTCATAATCACCAAAAACTGGAAGCAACACAAATGGCCTTCAGTGGGTGAATGGGTGAACACACTGTGGTCCGTCCACACCAAGGACACCACTCAGTGGTAAAAATGAATGAGCTCTTGATACAGAGAATGGCGTGGGCCTGCCTCGAGTGGATTCTGCTGAGAACAGAAGAAGCCGCGTCACACACACCCCGCCGTCCCATTTATACGGCTCTCGGGAAAAGGCAAAACCCTAGGGTCAGAGAACAAGTCAGGGATTGCCAGCGATTCGGGGCAGCAGGAGACAATTCAGGGGTGTGAGACTTGCTCTGTATCCTGTTTGTGTCGTGGTTACAAACAGCATTATGTGTGAAAACGCATAGGACTGTACCCAAGAAAAACAGGTGAATTTTACCCTATGCAAAATTTTTAATAAAATAAAAGTTTTTTAAAAAGACCAAAGAGTTCCAAACCTGGGAGGCTTTATGCGACTCCCATTATCAACTGACTTCAAGTGGTGCCGCAGACGGTGCCGTGCGCCTCCGGGACCTTGGACTCTGAGCTTACCTCCCTGCGTTGGAAATCACCAAATATCTCTCAGGAGAGATTAAGAGGATAAACAGGAAACACATTTTCACCCCCCAGAAGGGAAGTTTTCTATAAATCAGAAACCAAACTAATCCAAGTGAAGTAAGTCAGAGGAAGACAAATATCATATGCTATCACTTATATGTGGAATCTAGAAAAATGATACAGATGAACTTAGTTACCAAACAGAAACAGACTCACAGACTTAGAAAACAAATTTATGGTTACCAAAGGGGAAGCGGGGGGCAGGGATAAATTAGGAGGTTGGGATTAACATATACACACTACTATATATAAGCTAGATAATCAACAAGGACCGAATGTACAGCACAGGGATCTATACTCAATACTCTGTAATAACCTATATGGAAAAAGAATCTGAAAAACAATAGATACATGTATATATATAACTGAATCACTTTTACCCTATGCAAAATTTTTAATAAAATAAAAGTTTTTTAAAAAGACCAAAGAGTTCCAAACCTGGGAGGCTTTATGCGACTCCCATTATCAACTGACTTCAAGTGGTGCCGCAGACGGTGCCGTGCGCCTCCGGGACCTTGGACTCTGAGCTTACCTCCCTGCGTTGGAAATCACCAAATATCTCTCAGGAGAGATTAAGAGGATAAACAGGAAACACATTTTCACCCCCCAGAAGGGAAGTTTTCTATAAATCAGAAACCAAACTAATCCAAGTGAAGTAAGTCAGAGGAAGACAAATATCATATGCTATCACTTATATGTGGAATCTAGAAAAATGATACAGATGAACTTAGTTACCAAACAGAAACAGACTCACAGACTTAGAAAACAAATTTATGGTTACCAAAGGGGAAGCAGGGGGCAGGGATAAATTAGGAGGTTGGGATTAACATATACACACTACTATATATAAGCTAGATAATCAACAAGGACCGAATGTACAGCACAGGGATCTATACTCAATACTCTGTAATAACCTATATGGAAAAAGAATCTGAAAAACAATAGATACATGTATATATATAACTGAATCACTTTGCTGTACACCTGAAACTAACACAGCATTGTAAATCAACTACACTCCAACATAACATAAACATTTTAAACAAAGAAACCAAACGAATGACAGCTACAGGACCGCTCTTAACCAGTAACACATGAGTGGGAGGGAAATAGCCCATTTTATTCTGACCGAGTGCGCTGCACAGTTAGCACTGGAACCTGGATGCGATCCTGTTAAAAAACCCCGGCTGAGCGCTTCCTCCTAAAGCAAAGGGAATGTGATTTCTCACACGCGAAGGCACGTCCCACAGGCTAACAGAGCACGAGGCAGCAAACCCCGTCCGTCTTCACCCACTTTCTCTTAAAACCGAATTACCCGTGCAACGCCTTTCTACAAAACAAATCATTTTACTGCAATGGAAAGATACAACTTACCAATTCTACGTTGCAGTGAGAGGCAGGGATAGTGTGGGCTTTCGTGTTCTACCTGGGGCCCCAGGGCAGCTGTGCGCTCCAGTGAGGGAAGCCGGCCAGCCTGCAGGTTTCCTACCAGCGCCGTCCTCCTCCTGCTAGGATGTCCTCACCCAAGTCTTCTCTTTTTCTCCCATGATTCCTCTCAGTGAAATTCTTCATCTGCAGTACCTTAGAGAGAGAAGGGACGAGAAAAATGAGTTCCCAGAAATAAGAAGGTCCCAGGGCACCAGATTTTTAAGCTTCCGGAGGGTGAGAAGGTATCTGGAGAAATGCAGCCCTCGTATGCGCCAAAGGGCCAGTGAATTCATGTCCTCCGTGTGGGACTGGCTCCCTGCCAGTGGACCACGACACAGCCAGGGAGAGAGTGACACCCATCTGTAACACCGACCTGGCGTGTTGTACCACGAAGAAGGCTGCCCAGCAAGGAGCCACAATCGATATCAACACGTCCACACCTACATTTCCAAAGAAGACATGCAGACGGCCGGAAAGTACATGAGAAGGTGCATATAACCCCACTAACCACCAGGGAAATGCAAATCAGAACCACAGTGGGGTATCACCTCACACCTGTTAAAATGGCCATCATCGAAAAGACAAGAGATAACAAGTGCTGGTGATAACAAGTGCTGGAAAAGGGAACGCTCTTGTGCTCTACTGGTGGGAATGTACATTGGTGCAGCCGCTATGGAAAACAGTATGGAGGTCCTCAAAAAATAAAAAAGAGAATTATCATATGATCCAGCAGTTCCACTTCTGGCTATAAATCTGAAAGAGGGGAAATCAGGATCTCAAAGATACATCTGTAATCCCGTGTTTATTGCAGCATTATTCACAATAGGCAAGACACAGAAACAATCTAAATGTCTTTCAACGGATGACTGGATAAAGAAAATGCAATATATTTACACACACACACGCACACACACACACACACACACACACACAGGAATTTTTTTAAAAAAAAAGGAAATTCTGCCATTTCCAACAACATGGATGAATCTGGAGGACATTATGCTCAGTGAAATAAGCCAGTCAGGGAAAGGCAAATACTGGGTGGTATCAGTTATATGTGGAAACTAAAAAAATAAAATTTCATAGAAACGAATAGAATGGTAGTTAGCAGGGGTTGGGGGAAGGGAAATTGGGTGATGTAGCTCAAAGGATATAATTCTTCACTTACAAGAAGAATAAGTTCTGAGGATCCAATGTACAGCCTAGTGACTATGGTTAATAATTCTGTATTACAGATTTGGCAGTGTCTGGGAGTAGATCTTAAGCATTCACACACACACACACACACACACACACACACACAATTGACTATGTGAGGTGATGGATGTGTGAATTGTCTTGATCTGGGTACTCATTCTACATTGTGTACGTATATCAAATCATCATATTGTACACTACATATATAACATTGTGTCTGTCAATTTTCTTCAATAAAGTTTAAAAAAATAGCATGTCTGTTCTTGTACAGAGACAGATCTGGAAAGAAAGTTTACTGAAATCTTAGTGGCTACGAGTTTTTAAATGATTTTTAATTTATTCTTTTTAATTTTCTGTTTCATTTGAATTTTCTTCATATAGATGTGCTATCTATATAATTGGCAATATAGTTGTTTACATTGCATTAAAAAGACAGTACGATTTTTATAAAGCACTCTCTAAATGTGTGGAGGAAGGGCAAGTTCTATGGGAAACTGGAGGGAAGGTTGGCAATTTTAGGGAAATTCAACGACCTAGATGAATTCTGGTTTTTACTCCCCTTCCTTCAAGATCGCAAATCGTATTCTGCAAAAGACCAGTGGGGAATAAACGAGGGAAATCAGCCCTAAAATGAGGCTCAGAGCTTCTAGAAGAATCAGCTGTGCTCATCCAACAGATTTTAGTTCACTTACTGGTTCCCTGAGTGCTTGGTCTCCTGGATGAGGTCACACCCCACTCTGAAGCCATCACCGACCTGGGCATTCTTCTCTATGACACTTGTCACCGTTAAAGTGTGACATTGTGTTGATTGATTATGTGACCAACATGGCCTGCCCCACTGGACTTCAAGCTTCCTGAAGACATACACCATTTTATCTGCTCATCTTTCTACCCTTGTCATGTAGCAAGGCCACTGACATACATTATGCGCTCAAAAACTATGTTTGAAAAAGTGCATAAAAGCACTGTAGCGTAACATTTTTTTAATAACTATAGCACTTACCAGGTTGTGAAACACATCTTAAGTTAGCTACTCATCTTAAGATTGCATTTTATACTCTTTGCTTTGGTTGCATATTTTAAAGCAATAAACTACTCACTATTTATTTTCTTGACAGATACCTAGTTATTGCCATCCCTCTACGACAGCACTGGAGGAAACACCAGAACCATAAGAGAATGTTTCACGATGAGAAAAGGTAAAACAGGTAAAGCCCTGGATTTGGAAGCTTGAGACCCTGTGTTTCCCCGGCACTTTGCATGATGCTTGTGTGTGGACCAAGTCAGTGCGGCTCCAGCTGGTAGACTGTTAACAAAAGCAGCAGGATCTTTTCAAGGTCATTCAAAAAGACATAACAGAAAATCCATGAGAGGGAGTTGGAAACCCAGAAACGGCCCCATCTCAGGGCTCCAGTATCTGAGATAATGTGTGCACTGTGCAGAATCGCAGAGGCTTCTAGAAACAAGAGTCAATGAGACAGAGGTGTTTCCCTGCTCTGAGTGCCAGGAAGGAGGAGAGGGGCCAGGGGTGAAGTTTTGTTAGCTCTCAAATACAGTGGTCAAGTCTCGGGGAGGAACCTTTGAGGAGAGGATGTTACATTTGTCCCAAGACTAAAAGAAAACAAAACAAAAGTTCTTGAAATGAGAAGAAGGTGAGCTCCAGGTCAGCAGTAAAACTCCTTTCAACTGAGGGCGGTCTGCCCGGCTTCCTTAACCTGTGAGCTGGCACCACACATGCTAAAAAGGAGGAATTTCATTATCTTTCCTTTTTGAATATGTTACAATAAATTTGTTGCACAGATTTTCCAAATTGTTCAAATGTCCCCAAAGTTTAAGTAATCATATTCTTACAGTGAAACTTAGTTATTAAAAACACTGGGCTATATAGTAATATAAGAAATAAGAAATAATATAAAATAAAGCGTATTTATCCCACCACGATAATCACAACTACTCTGAATATTCAAGATTTTTTTAATCCTTAGAACAACCGTGAGGCAGACAGCTAGGGAGGCCCCATGTCCCAGAGTGTTTGAGATCAGCTTTGCGACCTTGGGAAATCATTTTACCGGATGTGCAGTGTTAAGAATTCCGTGAGCTGTCACATGGGAGCGCTGGCTTGGCATAGGGCTGGGTCTCAGTAAACATTCAATAAATCAGAGCAATCATTTGACTATAACTTGATGGGAACCCAAGATTGCTCTAGTTACACGACCTGCCCAAGATCCCAGCAACTTTAAGAGGCTGAGCGAGGGTTCAAACCCAGGTTTGGTCCTGTTTTCAGTCCCTAGTCCCTCCTCTTCCCGCGCTTCCTGGCCGCCTTTCTCACACTGTCTTGCCGTGGTGACCTCACAGACAGCGCTGACCTTTGCCAAGAATACCCCATATAACACCGACAGGCCTCCTCCTTGATAAACTGAGTATTTCCATGATCACTTATCTTCAGCGGTTCCCTGTCCGTCTTCTCTGCTGGTAAATCCCCTCTGCTCACAAAATCCTTAAACAAACAAACCAAGAGACAAAAACCCCTTTCTCCTTCCTGCCTTCCCTTCAGCTCCAGGCCTAGCGTGTCCCTGCAGGGCACACGTTTGTAGAATGCTGTCTGCTATTTAGCCCCTGCGTCAGCCCCTCTCTTTGGCCCCTTGCAATCTGGCTACTAGTACATATATGTAAGCCCCTCCCCTTGGCTTCCTGACCCCGTTTTGTACCTTCTTGCTTTTCTCCACCTTTGTCATCTTGTCTGACTTCTTTTCCTGACTCCTCTTTCTAGTTACACCTGACTTTTTCATTTTCTCTGAAAAATCAGATAATTTCAGGATGATAAGACATCTCAAAAGTTACCTGGTTGAACTGCCATCCACTGTTTGACCTCTCCCACCCCCCATATCCCTCTCTAAATGCCCACGTGCAGGGCAGTGCACCTCTGCCTAGCGAACACTGTAGACAGATCTATCATTTATCCCATCAAAACCGGCTTCTGACAGCCGTTTTCACTTCTGCACTTGAGGTCACCAAGGGCAAACCCCATCCCTGCCCTTCACGCAATCACTCCAGATATGGAAGGCTCTCACCTTGCCCTGACTTTGCCCCAAAACTCTGAGATTTCTCCTCTCTAGATAACAGCCCAAGTTTCTTCAACTGCAACTCAAGATATGATTTCTTATTCTCCACCCTCCTGTCACTGAGCCTGTCCCAATTTACGTAGAGTTAAACTCTGAACTTTCCTTTGCCTGCGAGGATCTGTGCAGCACCCAGAGGGACGCTCCCCAAGAAGATGCAAGTGGCATCTAAAGTGAGGGGGGGGTCGATAGTGGAATGGGGCCCTAAATGGATGGATGGAGGGATAGATGGATGGGCAGACGGGAACAGACAGATGGATAGAAGATGGATAGATGATAGGTAGGTAGATAGATAGACAGACAGACAGGTAAACCGGATTCGTACATCAGAAGGAAAGTCAAACCACAGCTAGGCAAAATAAAAGCTGTTTATTTCAGTGTTGAAGGGTGACAAGGCCAGTAAGGGTAAGTGTGAGCCTAGATGGCCAGACGTGTGTGTGTTGCTTGTGCCCGGACAGTTACGTGTCAGCGTGTGATCGGCAGGTCCTGACCATACGGTGATGGCCAAGCCTCGCCTGCAGCTCTGCTTCTCCACCAGCGCTACTTGCTGTCCAGAAGGCGGATTTCTATTGTTCTCAGACATCTACTGCCATCTGAAATTATCTTGTTTGACTTACGGTTTTTTGTCTGCACCCCAATCCCGCACGTGGAGAGTAAACTTTCTTGCTCTCAGTAGTAGGGCTTGTACCTAACACATAGCAACAACTCCGTAAATATTTGCCAGAACAGTAAGCGACGCAGCAAGTGGATGAGTGTGTGGTCACGCAACAGAAGAGGGTGCGCTAACACACAAGCATTTTATGACACTGGGCCCTGGGAAGCACTGCCGACGTTGTTCCGCCATCGTGTGGCCGTTTAGGCTATTGCAGAGGAAGACTTAACGGCGGAACTGCATTTTCACAGCCGTTTTCCACATGAGGATAATTCTTGTCGTGCTGGCCCACGGGCCGGTGGAACTAGGTCAGAAGCTAATCAGATCTCCTGTGCACACCTGCTTCTCTCTTACCTCCCTTTCTGTCTGTGTCTGTGCACATCCCTTAGAGTCAGTGTGCGCTGAGGTCCACGTGCGGCCTCTGCCTTTCTCCTTGGGAAGTGTGTGTTGGCCCATTACACCTGCATGCTAATGACCGCTAATTCCATATCTCACCCATTGACCTCAGACTCCCCAAGTTCAGACTCCTCATTTAAGCATTCACAGATATAAGCGTCTTTCTTTTGCTGTCATGCAGTTCAAAATGGTTTCTAATTTCCCCTTGATTTTGTCTTTGGCCCATGAATTATTTAGAACTGTATTGTTTAGATATTTGAGGGGGGGGTGTTTTCTAGATATTTTGTTAGTGATTTATAACTGAATTCCATTGTGTTCAGAAATACATTTTGCAAGATTTTGATCTTTTTCAATTTATTGAGACTTGCTTTATGTGCCAACATATTGCCTATCTTAGTGAATGTATTATGCGCACTGGTAAAGAATTTGTATTCTGCATTTATTCAATGCAGTATTCTATAGATATCAATTAGATAAAGGTGGTAGATAGTATTGTTCAATCATCTGTGTCTTTACTAATCTTTTGTCAGTTTGTTCTACCAGTTGCAGAAAAAGGCATAATAGCTCTTAGCCATAATTGCAGAATTGTCTATATGTCCCAATTCTGTCCATTTTTGCTTTATGTATCTGATGCTCTGTTGTTAAGCATATATACTTATTTAATTACTAAGTCCTCCTGACGAATGGTTACTTTTTATTATTATGATAATAAAATGTCTCTGGTAATACTCTGATATTACAATAACCGCTCAAGCTTTCTTATATTGTACTTATTCTCGCTCATGGTGTATGCTTTTTGTTCCATTTCTTTCAAGCTATCTTTGTCTTTATATTTAAAGTATGTCTCTTGTCGCCAGCATATAGTTTGGTCTGACACTCTCTGGCTTTTAATTACCGTGTTTAGACCATCAACATTTAATGTAAGTGTTGAAATAGTGGGGTCCTTGTATTCCATTTTATTATTATTTTCTTGTTTTGTTCCTCTGGTCCTCCTTTCTTTTGGATAATCTGATTTTTTTCTATTTTATTTTAATTTATCTATGGGCTTTTCAGCTCTATCCCTTTGTGTTTATAGTGGCTGCTCTATGGGTTAAAATATACATACCTAATTTTTCACATTTGACCTGAGTTATATTGTCCCACAGACTTGCAGACCTATTGGACCCTCTATACCTCCATCCTGCAAAACTATCATTCAGATTTGAAGGAGAGATAATGAGTTACAGACAAGCAAAAACTAAAAGAGTTCAGCACCACTAAACTGCCTTTACAAGAAATGTTCATGCAGCTCAATATCAAAAATACAAACAACCCGATCCAAAAATGGGCAGAAGACCTCAATAGACATTTATCCAAAGAAGATGTATAGATTGCCAACAGACATATGAAAAGATGCTCAACATTACTAATCATTAGAGAAATGCAAATCAAAACTACAATGAGGTATCACCTCACACCAGTCAGAATGGCCATCAACAAAAAACCTACAAACCATAAATGCTGGAGAGGGTGTGGAGAAAAGGGAACCCTCTTGCACCATTGGTGGGAACATAAATTGATACAGCTACTATGGAGAACAGGATGGAGGTTCCTTAAAAAACTAAAAACAGAACTACCATACGACCCAGCAATCCCACTACTGGACATATACCCTGAGAAAACCATAATTCAAAAAGAGTCATGTACCACAATGTTCATTGCAGCTCTATTTACAATAGCCAAGACATGGAAGCAACCTAAGTGTCCATCGACAGATGAATGGATAAAGAAGATGTGGCACATATATACAATGGAATATTGCTCA
>NC_041223.1:3030310-3056350 GCF_002837175.3 Physeter macrocephalus | reverse complement strand
CCTAAGGGCAGGACAGGAATAAAGACGCAGACATAGAGAATGGACTTGAGGACACGGGGAGGGGGAAGGGTCAGCTGGGAAGAAGTGAGAGAGTGGCATGGACATATATACACTACAAAATGTAAAATAGATAGCTAGTGGGAAGCAGCTGCATAGCACAGGGAGATCAACTCGGTGCTTTGTGACCACTTAGAGGGGTGGGATAGGGAGGATGGGATAGGGAGGGTGGGAGGGAGATGCAAGAGAGAAGGAATATGGGGATATATGTATACGTATAGCTGATTCACTTTGTTATACAGCAGAAACTCACACAACATTGTAAAGCAATTATACTCCAATAAATATGTTAAAAAAGAAAAAAAAAGATATAGAGTGGCTGAATGGATTTAAAAACAAAATCCATCTGTATGCTGCCTAAAAGAGATTCACTTTGGATCTAAAAACACATACAGACTGAAAGTGAGGGAATGGAAAAAGGTATTCCATGCAAATGGAAATCAGAAGAAAGCTGGAGTAGCAATACTTATATCAGACAAAATTGACTTTAAAATAAAGACTGTTACAAGAGACAAGAAAGACATTAAATAATGATCAAGGGATCAACCCAAGAAGAAGATATAACAATTGTAAACATATGCACTCAACATAGGAGCACCTAAATACATAAAGCAAATATTAACAGACGTTAGAGAGAAATTGACAGTAACACAATAATAGTAGGGGACTTTAACACCTCACTTACATCAATGGACAAATCATCCAGACAGGAAATCCATGAGGAAACAGTAGACACATTAGATCAGATGGAGTTAATAGAAACATATGGAGCATTCCAACCAAAAGCAGCAGAATACACATTCTTTTCAAGTGCACGTGGAACATTCTCCAGGATAGATCACATGCTAGGCCACAAAACAAGCCTCAGTACATTTAAGAACATTGAAATAATATCAAGCATTTTTATGACCACAACAGTATGAGAATAGAAGTTAACTACAAGAAAAAAACCCACAAACACGTGGAAGCTAAACAATAGGCTACTAAACAACAAATGGGTCATTGAAGAAATCTAACAGGAAATCAAAAAATACTTGGGGACAAATGAAAATGGAAACACAATGATCCAAAATCTATGGGACACAGCAAAAGCAGTTCTAAAAGGAAAGTTTATAGCGGTACAAGTCTGCCACAGGAAACAAGAACAATCTTAAATAAACAATGTAACCTTATACCTAAAAAAAAACTAGAAAAAGAGGAACAAATTAAGCCTAAAATAAAAAGTATCAGAGCAGAAATAAATGAAATAAAGAGTAGAAAAACAGTAGAAAAGATCAACAAAGCTAAGAGCTCTTTTTTTGGTTGGTTTTTTTTTTTTTTTTTTTTTTTTGGTACACGGGCCTCTCACTGTTGTGGCCTCTCCCATCGCAGAGCACAGGCTCCGGACATGCAGGCTCAGCGGCCATGGCTCACGGGCCCAGCCACTCCGCGGCATGTGGGATCTTCCCGGACCGGGTCACAAACCCATGTCCCCTGCATCAGCAGGCGGACTCTCAACCACTGCGCCACCAAGGAAGCCCTAGAACTCTTTTTTTAAAAGATAAACAAAATTGATAAACCTTTAGCCAGACTCATCAAGAAAAAAAGAGGTCTCAAATAAATAAAATCAGAAATGAAAGAGATGTTACAACAACACAACTGAAATCCAAAAGATCATAAAAGATTACCATGAAAAATTATATGTCAATAAAATGGACAACCTAGAAGAAATGGATAAATTGTTAGTAATATACAATCTCACAAGACTGAATCAGGAAGAATAGAAAATATGAACAGACAAATTACTAGTAACAAAATTGAATCCGTAATTTAAAAAATTACTAACAAACAAAAGTCCAGGAGCAGATGGCTTCAAACGTGAATTATACCAAATATTTAAATAAGAGTTAGTATATCCTTCATGAACTATTCCAAAAAGTTGCAAAGAAACACTTCAAAACTCATTCTTTGAGACCAGCATCATCCTGATGCCAAAACCAGAAAAAGACAGTAGAAAAAATATTACAGGCCAATATCACTGATGAGCATAGGTACAAAATTCCACAACAAAATATTAGCAAACTGAATCCAACTATACATTAAAAGGATCATAAACCATGATCAAATGGGATTTATCCCAAGGATTGTTCAATATCCACAAATCCATCAACATGATACACCACAGTAACAAATTGAAGAATAAAAATTATATGATCATCCCAGTAGAGGCAGAAAATGATTTTGACAAAACTCAACATTTATTTATGATAAAAACCCTCAACAACGTAGGTATATAGGGAGCATACCTCAATAAAGGCCATATATAACAAACACACAGCTAACAACATACTCAATGGTAAAAAGCTAAAAGCATTTCCTCTAAGATCAGGAATAAGACAAAGATGTCCACTCTTACCACTTTTATTCAACATAGTATTGGAAGCCCTAACCACAGCAATCAGAGAAGAAAAAGAAATAAAAGAAATCTAAATTGGAAAGGAAGAAGTAAAACTGTCACTGTTTGCAGATGACAAGATTCTATATAGAGAAAATCCTAAAGATGTCACCAGGAAACTATTAGAACTAATAAATGAATCAGCAAAGTTGCAGGATACAAAATTAATACACAGAAATCTGTTGCATTTCTATGCACTCACAATGAACTATAAGAAAGAGAAATTAAGAAAACAATCCCATTTGGAATTCCCTGGTGGTCCAGTGGTTGGGACTCTGCATTTTCACTGCTGAGGGCCTGGGTTCAATCTCTGGTCAGGGAACTAAAGATCCCACAAGCCTCACAGCATGGCCAAAAAGAAAAAAAGAAAAGAAAAGAAAATATTCCCATTTACAGTTTCATCAAAAACAATAAAATACCTTAGAATAAATCTAACCAAGGAGGTAAAAAACTTGTACTCAGAAAACTATAAGACACTGATGAATGAAATTCAAGATGATACAAACAAATGGGAAGATATACCATGCTCATGAGTTGAAAGAATTAATATTGCTCAAATTACCATACCCAGGGCAATCCACAGATTCAATGCAATCGCTATCAAAACACCAATGACATTTTTCTCAGAATTAAAACATATAATTTTCAAATTTGTATGGAAACACAGAAGACCCTGAATAGCCAAAACAATCTTGAGAGAGACAGAGTTGGAGGAATCACGCTCCCTGACTTCAGACTATACTACAAAGGTACAATAATCAAAACAGTATGGTACTGGCACAAGAACACACACACAGATCCATGGAAAAGAATATAGAGCCCAGAAATAAACCCACACTTATATGGTCAATTAACTTATGACAAAGGAGATAAGAATATACAATGGGGAAAAGACAGCTTCTTCAATATGGTGCCGGGAAACTGGACAGCTACATGCAAAAGATTCAAACTGGACTACTTTCTCACACCATATTCTAAAATAAAGTCAAAATGGGTTAAAGACTTAAATATAAGACCATTAAAGACTTACATGAAACCATAAAACTTCTAAAGGAAAACATAAACAGTATACTCTGTCACATTGGTCTTAGTAATATATTTTGCATTTGCCTCCTCAGGCAAGAGAAACAAAAGCAAAAATAAACAAATGGGACTACCTCCAACTAAAAATCTTTTGCACAGTGAAGGAAAGTAGCAACAAAACAAAAAGACAGCCTACTGAATGGGAGAAGATATTTGCAAATGATATATCTAATAGGGTTAATTTCCAAAATATACAAAGAATTCTTACAACTGCACATCAAAAAAAAAAAATTAAAAATGGATGGAGGACCTAAATAGACATTGTTCCAATAAAGATATACAGATGGCCAACAGACACATGAAAAGATACTCAACAATAATCATCAGGGGAATGCAAATCAAAACCACAACGAGATACGACCTCACACCTGTCAGAATGATTATCAACAAAAAGACAACAAATAACAAACTGCCATATGTTCTAGCAAATACCACACGATCTCGCTTATATGTGGAACTCAAAAACCAAAGCAAGCAAACAAACAAAGTGAAAACAGATGACTAGAAATAGAAGACAAACAGTGGGTTGCTGGGAGGGGGTGTGGTGCTGGGCAAAATAGGTAAAGGAGATTAAGATGTTCAAACCTCCAGCTTTAAAATAAATAAGCCAGGGCTTCCCTGGTGGCGCAGTGGTTAATTATCAGCCTGCCAATGCAGGAGACACGGGTTCGAGCCCTGGTCCAGGAAGATCCCACAAGCCGCAGAGCAATGAAGTCCACGTGCCACAACTACTGAGCTTGCGCTCTAGAGCCCGTGCGCCATAACTACTGAGCTCGCGCGCCTAGAGCCCATGCTCCGCAACAAGAGAAGCCACCGTAATGAGAGGCCCGCGCACCGCAACAAAGAGCAGGCCCCGCTCACCACAACTAGAGAAAACCCACGCGCAGCAACGAAGACCCGACACAGCCAAAATAAATAAAAACTAAAATAATAATAATAATAAAATAAAATAAATAAGCCGTGGGAATGTAATATACAGCAGAAGGAAGATGGTCAATAATATTGTAATAACTTGGTTGGGGACAGATGGTTACTAGACTTGGTAATCATTCCTTAATGTATGCAAATGTCAAAGCAATATGTAGTACACTTATAATATCAACTATATTTCAATTAAATAAACATTAAATATAGTGTGACTGCATGGCCCAGCAATTCTACTCTTAGGAATATACTCAAGAGAAATGAAAACATATGTCTACACAAAACATATATAAATGTTTATAGTAGCATTATTCATAATAGCCAAAAAATAGGTGTTTGTTTGGAAATGAACACAATTCAGAACAGTTCCCTGCAGTCAGGATTGTGGAGAATACAATCAGAAAGATGTTTAGAGAGGTGACTTTATTTTGCATGATAGATATTAAGGTGCTAATTGCATTATTCTTTGAAATTTTTGTATATTTCTTGTAACAAATTATTAAAAGGAAAGTACACAAAAATTGGTATAGACGATCTTACTTACAAAGCAGAAATAGAGACACAGAGGCAGAGAACAAACGTATGGATACCAAGGGGGAAAGGGGGGGGATGGGATGAATTGGGAGACTGGGACTGACATGTATACACTATTGATACTATGTATAAAATAGACAGCTAATGAGAACCTGCTGTATAGCACAGGGAACTCTACTCAGTGTTCTGTGGTGACTTAAATGGGAAGAAAATCCAAAAGAGAGGGGATATATGTATACGTATAGTTGATTCACTTTGCTGTACAGTAGAAACTAACACAACATTGTAAAGCAATTATACTCCAATAAAAATTTTAAAAAGAAAAAGAAAGTGCACAGAAAAAAAGACAATACAAAAATGGTTGCAATCAACGTCATGAGTCCACGAATGTTCTGGGAACTTCCCGCAGGATCCAGGATTCAAGCTTCTGGTTTGAAAAACTTTCAGCAAATACCTTTGCTTTGCGGTGGTACTTTTTTCTTCACTGCGGGTTGCCTCCAAGGAAAAGAGTGTTTCTGTGGGATGCCCTGTGTCCCTGTGATGGAAGAAAGGGGAATCAGATGGAGAAGGAGGGAAAATCCTTCAAAAACCATGATTTCCGTGCCTAGAGCTGTCTTGTGTTCACAGAGAGACGCCATCTGCCCATTCAGGAGGGTGCAGTGAGATTCTCTGCCCAGGCTCAGCAGGGTCCTGTGAACTATTTTTGTCGGAATTGATAACTCATAGTTTCAACAGAGAACAGTAGCCAGTCCCTAGCAACCATGCACCATTTTTCCCCCAGACATTTTCTACTTCTCTAGATTCCTATGGAGACCATTATTTTCATCTTGCTTTAATCTTTGTGTGACACAAGCAAAATCTCCACAGCTTTTTTGCTTTCTTATCGGCAGGAGTGGATGTGGATCGAGACAAAACAAGAGGAAAGAAACAGTTGTGAACCCAAATCCCTCAAACCGCCAGACTGCTTTTGTATTTTTTTCAACCCTGAGGGACAGCTACGAGGAGTCATCTCAGCTTCCTCTTGGCTTTTACTAACTGCTTCTTGGCCTCCGGGGCGGGATGGACTCTGGACCAGACACACAAGGTTCATATGGCTTCCTGATTCTGGATGCTGCTATTGAACAAACAGTAAAACACTGCAGAGAGCAAGGTGAATAGCCACAGCAGATTTGCAGATGGATAAGAATAAACAGGAGGAAAATTGAGCTGTTTTTCTAGCAATTCTTCTTTTAAACCTGGTTCCTAGGATTTGCTTCCACATTTTAGTCCTCATCACACTGGGCAGGGCTTAAGTCCCCGCTGAAGTTCTCTTCCCTCATCTGTCAGTCCACCAGTGCTGTTTTAGTCCTTCCATGTCACCATCCTGTGGTCTTTGCCAGCTCCTTGCCCTTTCTGGTCTGTAAATGACAGTCCCTCCTTGGGGAATTCCCTGGCTGTTCAGTGGTTAGGACTCGGCATTCTCACTGCCGTGGCCAGGGTTCAATCCCTGGTCAGGGAACTAAGATCCTGCAAGCCACACGATTTGTCAAAAAAAAAAAAAAAGTCCCTCCGATTTCCATGCAGAACCCTCTTCTGCGCCTCACCTCAAAGTCTGCTAAGAAACCTCATCCATTCTTTGACTTCCTGATCCAACCATGCACAACAACTCCCAGATTTATATACCCAGCTCAGACTTCCTAAAATGGTATTTGACAAATCCATGTGAAAATCTCACAGCTGCATCAAACGATATGTCTACACTCGTCTGTTTCCCACCTGACGTGCTCTCCCCCGGTGTTCAGTAGCTCCACTAATCCTGCCATCATCTCCCTTCTCCCTCGTAACTGACCTGGGTGTCACTCTTGAAAGTGACGGTAGTCATCAATTAGATCCATTAAACTGTAATTGGCTTAATAAATAATGAACCTGCCTTCACTGATTGAGCTCTCTTTGTTTTCACAAAAACTTGCATGTCCTCCAAGAGGCATGTAGCCTAAACATTAAGATGTTTGCTTGAGTTATTTTGCTGGAACTTGGAGTCAGCTGTGTCCAGTTCCAGTTCAAGCTGGTTAAGACTGGTTGGGACCCATCGACCCTCCAACTGGGCGTGTGTGAGTGTCTGACAGGTGACCATTTGATGTCAGAGAGACAGAAAATCCACCCTCAGAGCTGGCTAATGCTGCCATTTTCTAAGCACGCATCCCGTGAAGAAGTCTGTAGTGCAGTTGCATCTGGGCAAATCTCAAATATTCCTCCTGAAGGCAAAGGGCTCCGGATATTTATGGGAAAAAGAAAAAGGGTGGTCTGAGGCCCGGGGACCTTGGGGGAAAGTGATTTGAGATTTGTTCTCCCATCTCCTCGTGTGGTTGCCTCGAGTTTCAACCCTTTTTCCGCAGCAAACCTCTGCATCTCAGTGTTGGCTTTGCTGCATGTGGGGCAAACTGACCTAGCTGAGTAACACGCTTACCCCCCTGCCCCTGGCGCCTCAGTTGCATCGAATCTTGTTCACTCTTCCAGGGAAATCTCCCTCTTGGGGCTGGAGTGCAAGTGCCTTTGGGGCAGCAGGGGAGGCAACATCCCTTCTGACACCCCACAGAGTTCTCGGGCTGCTTCGTTTCCGCCAGCATCACTTTCTGGAGGAGGACAGGGCGTGGGGACGGTGGTGACAGTACTCAGTCCCGGGGCCGGGGGCACGCTGGGCTGAGACTTCCCTCCACGGCGCTTCCTTGGAGGTGAGGGAACATGGGAGCAGGGAAGCCAGGGTTCCTGCAGCAGGTGGGAGAAGGGAGTGTCACCCACCGAGCCCAGCTCTGTCCCTGCGGCTGCGAGGCTGCACCTGGGAAGCACTGGGAGAGAGTGAGGCGTCGTTTTTCCAGTTACTGGGATCAACTCTCTGCCCCCTCCCCCGGGTAAAGAGTGTTCCCAGAGTATGACAGCTGTGTGAAAATCAGCAAGTTCCCGAAACAGCCGCCTTCCCCTCCCATCACGCTAAGGTCTCGTAGGCCTGGAGGAGGGCAAACAACTTAGAAACAACACGTAACATTTTGTTTGTGCCCGTCTCCACGAAGCCGGCCCGCTTCTCGGACACATGAGCTCCTTGTCCCGTCCATCTGAGCCGCGCTGCCGTGAGAGCGCGTGGATACCCTGGCAAGGTGTCACCCCGAATTCCAAGGGGCTCCGTGGGGCACGTACAGAAGCTGAGTCACGGCCCGGAGGACGGTGTACGTGACAGATGCCGAGTCTGCAGTGGAGGGGACGGGCCGTCTGGAGGCGCGGGGACAATGGGAGAGCAGGGCGAGCGCTCAGCCCGCGGCCCGCTGAGAAGGGCCCTTTGTGGGCAGCGAGCCCCGTCGGCCTCGGCCGAGCCAGGCCCGCGTTCAGGGTCAAGATCAAGGGCACGGGGCCAGGCTCACAGGACTGCTGCTGAGAAGTGCTTCCCTCTTCTGGACTTAGGCAAGGGGGCCATCAGGACTGCATGTGTTCGTGATTAAGTACGCAGTATTAATTATGAATTTTACTGTGCAAATTCCCTCCTATCTCTGAAATGTATTTTGCTCACTGGCAGAATGAGAAGAACCACTTCATAAATTGTAATAAAGATTTTAAATGCAATGATTAAGTCTTTCCTCAGGCTTCCCTGGTGGCGCAGTGGTTGGGAGTCCGCCTGCCGATGCGGGGGACGCGGGTTTTGGCACCCCCTGTGATGGGCGGGCAGGTGGTAGTGATGACTCTTGTACAGCTGCCGGTCCTTTTTGTAATGGAGGCCCTTTCCAACTCTACCTTGCTTAAGCTAAATTAGATATGTTAAATTCCCTAGAAAGAATTCTAAGCAGTCAGGCGACGTTGTTCCACGTCAGAAGAATGAAATGAGCCACTTCCAATAACAATGCTGGCCGCAGCAAGCAGGTACACAGGTGTGTGCGCACGGGGTCAGCATCACAGAGAATCCAAGCCCAGAGTATCTTCAGAGCAGCTCAGACGTACTGTGCTTGCAGAAACCAGCAGGCGAGAGCAGGTTCTGCAAGAAAAAGAAAGATAGTGCAACGTGACACTATCAGGTTGAAATCAGTACGACCAAGAAAGTATCACAGTAATTTGGTTCATATTTTATGAGATTAGGTCATTTCGATTTCTTACATCTCGGTGAAACCTTGTAAGTATATCATCTCGAGAAAGATTTTAAAAACTATACAGATAATGAAGTGCTTGAGACAGTCCTTATAAAACACTGTGAGAACACGGCCCTTGCCAAAGACGGGCCGCAATGAACATTTCAAAGTGACAATGAACCAGTAGTCATAGACTTCCTAATTATGAAAGGTGTATCAAAGATACAGCATAGTGTTACTACCCAATTCAATATGATCACCCTTCATTATATCTTCAAAGGCTCTTTTTCCAAATAAGGCCACATTCTGAAACTTCAGGTATTCAAGAAATTTGGGGGAATGCTATTCAACCCATAATATACACCTAAATATCAGACCTAGGCCTATGAAACTAGTAGAGAAAAGGAGATAGAATAAAATCTTTGTGACTCTGTAATAGGTTAATGTTTCTTAGATATAAACAAAGTAATAGGGCTTCCCTGGTGGCGCAGTGGTTGGGAGTCCGCCTGCCGATGCGGGGGACGCGGGTTCGTGCCCCGGTCCGGGAAGATCCCACGTGCCGCGGAGCGGCTGGGCCCGTGAGCCGTGGCTGCTGAGCCTGCGCGTCCAGAGCCTGTGCCCCGCAACGGGAGAGGCCACAACAGGGAGAGGCCAGCGTACCGCAAAAAAAAAAAAAATGCAATAATTAAGTTTTTCCTAACTGGGTTTTCCTGACAGATGAACTTTTAAAATAGCAAGAAACATTTTATTCTTTGTGTTATTCTTTGTGCACTTGTATACACTATTCACAGTTAAAGGACATTTATGGCTATTTTCCTTTTAATTTCACCCTTGCCGTTGGGAAAAAGTAAAATAAAATAAAAATGAAAATATATGTGTGTGTGGATATGTATATGTGTTTATGAATATGTATATGTGTATTAATATGTACATTATGTATATGTATAAGTATATGTACATTCTATGAATATATATGTGTGCATGTGAGCCTATATGAATATGTACACGTACCTATGTGTATGGATATGGATATGGGCCCGTGAGCCGTGGCTGCTGAGCCTGCGCGTCCAGAGCCTGTGCCCCGCAACGGGAGAGGCCACAACAGGGAGAGGCCAGCGTACCGCAAAAAAAAAAAAAATGCAATAATTAAGTTTTTCCTAACTGGGTTTTCCTGACAGATGAACTTTTAAAATAGCAAGAAACATTTTATTCTTTGTGTTATTCTTTGTGCACTTGTATACACTATTCACAGTTAAAGGACATTTATGGCTATTTTCCTTTTAATTTCACCCTTGCCGTTGGGAAAAAGTAAAATAAAATAAAAATGAAAATATATGTGTGTGTGGATATGTATATGTGTTTATGAATATGTATATGTGTATTAATATGTACATTATGTATATGTATAAGTATATGTACATTCTATGAATATATATGTGTGCATGTGAGCCTATATGAATATGTACACGTACCTATGTGTATGGATATGGATATGTGTGTATGCCTAAATGAATATGTATATATGTATATGAGTATGTATATGGCATGTAAAGTGACCATCACATGATCACCTCCTTGACCCCTGCCCCGGGTAGGCCAAGCCTGCCGCCTGCACCCACACCACCCCAGGTCCCAGAGCCCCCTTCCTGCCTGAGAGCAGTGCCCTGCGGAGGCTTTGCCCTCCTGCATCCTGGGGGGGCCACACCAGCCTCTGCCGGACAAAGGTGTGGCCAGTATCCCCAGGACTGTCCAGCTTGAGCTGACTCCTCCAAGAGATTGTCACACCAAGTCACTCTGTCACCCAGACCCTCTCCTCTGCTCTGTGCACTCCCCAAACCCTTCCACTGCACATCTGAAAGCTCTTTTTGTTCCAAATTTGTACGGCTTTACTGGTCTATAAGTAACATATAATAAGCTGTACGTGTTCAATTTATGCAGTTTGATGAGTTGTGACATGTGTGTGCTCCTGTGAGGTCATCACCACGATCAAGGTCATGAGCATGTCCATTACACCCAAACATTTCTCGTACCTCTTTGTGAGCCATCTCTCCCTCCCAACTTCCACCCTGCAGCAACCACAGATGTGTTCTCTGTAACTGTATTTTATATAATTTTATATAAATGGAATAATATACTATGTCCTTTTTGTTGTCTGTCTTCTTTTATGCAACATGATTATATTTAGATTCTTCAGTGTTATTTCATGTGTAAATAGTCTATTCTTTGCTGTTACTGAGTGGTATTCCATTGTGTGGATACACCCAAAATATACTTATCCATTCACCTGTTGATGGACATTTGGGTTGTTTCCAGTTGCTAGGTAGTACAAATAAAGCTTCTGTAAGCATTGTACACCAGTATTTCTGTGGAACAAAATTTCCATTTCTCTTGGACAAATATCTAGGAGTGGAAAAGCTGGACCACATATAGATATGTCTTTAATTTTTAAAGAAACTACCAAACATTTTCCAGAGTAGATGTACACTTTTACATTGCTACCACCAGTGTGTGAGAGTTCCCAAATCTTTGTCAATACTTATTACAATCAGTCTTTTAAATTTTAGCCATGATAGCATGTGTGTGGTGGTTTCTCACTGCAGTTTCAATTTGCATTTCCATAATAATTATATACAGCGTATTTTCATTTTTTATCTATATATCTTATTTTGTGAAGTGTCTGTCCAAATCTTCTGTCCATTTTAAATGAGTTGTTTGTTTTCATATAATTTAGCAGTAAGAGGTCTGTATATGTACAAGTCCTTTGCTGGATATATATTTTCTCCCAGGCTGTGACTTGCTTTTTCATTTTCATAACAATGTATTGGTATTTTAAACAGAAAACATTTTCACTTTGACGAAGTCAAACTTATAGATTTTTTTTGTCTTTTATAATTTGTGGCATTGGGGCTTAAATTTCTTTAAATTTTTGCCAAACTCAAGGTCACAAAGCTTGTCTCCTCTGTTTTCTTCTAGAAGTTTCATGGTTTTATCTGTTGCATTTGGGCCTGGGGCCTATTTCAAGGTGATGCTTTAAATGGTGAGAAGTGGGTGTTTACGCTTTTGTTTTTGTTTTTATATGGCTACCAATTGCCCCAGGACCATTTGTTGAGGAGATTATCCTTGAATTGCACCTTTGTCAACTGATTATAGATATGTGGATCTATTTTTGTAGTTTTTATTTAATTTATCTTTTTTATCTTTATGCCAGTAACACACAGCTTGGATTAATGTAGTTTTATGATATGTCTTGAAATCATTTGGGATTTTGTCCTTTTTCAATGTTACTTTGACTCTATTAGGTCATTTTCATTTCCATTTAAAATTTACAATTAGCTTTTCAACACCTAACAAAAAAGGCCTGCTGGGATTTAATTAAAATTGCCTTGAATCTATAGGTCAATTTAAGAAGAACCAGCATCTTAACAATATCGTCTTCTAATCTAATCCTTTAACATAGTGTATCTCTCCATTTACCTAGATCTTCTTTTATTTTTCTCAGCAATGTTTTGCAGCAAGATATTAGATAAGATTAATGTCCATAATTAGGTAATTTGTAATGCACCCATGTTATATCAGGTAAGAGACAAGTTTTACTAGATAAAATAGAAAACTCATATTACAGTAGATTGAAAAGATTGAAGTTTAATTTTCTCTAACGTATAAATCTCGACGGAGGCAATTCAAGGCTCGTACTGAAGGTCCATGATGTCATAGAGGCCCAGGTCCTTCTAGATTTCTTCTCTATCATTCTTGTCACAAGGCCCCCATCTGAGGTCAAAGAGACTGCTGGAACTACAGTCAGTGTGTCTGTAATACACACAGAAATTCAGATGGGGATGGCAGTGGAAGGAAAACTGCTTAAGACACAGCAGTGAGGTTTAGGACACAATTCAGAAGCAAGCGGAATAGAGTGGGAATGAATAACGATTCAAAGAAGTAAAGGTAAAAGTGATGAGTGCAAATGACAGGCATATAATGCACGACAAATGTATAACAGATACCCCCAAAACAGGGAACCAAAAGAACAGGACAAGTGTCAAGCTATAAATTATACAGAAATACACAACAAGTTAGAAGAAATTTTTTAAATATATTCTTTAGGTTGAAAAGTCCACAGCAGCCACTGAAAAACAGACACCGAACATTTCACAAGTTACTGAAAAGCAAGGTAAAGGAGAAACCTTTAAACATCCAGACAAAAAAGACTAAGTCACCTGTCAGAGAAAAATATCAGACTGGTTCCAGAATAATTCCTAGAAACCTTCCATCCATCTGTGGAAAAATATCTACAGGTTTTCTAAGAAAAAATGTGACCGATAAATTTTCTACCAAGACAAATTGTCACTGAAATATGAAAGGATAGGGCTTCCCTGGTGGCGCAGTGGTTGAGAATCCGCCTGCCAATGCAGCGGACACGGGTTCGAGCCCTGGTCTGGGAAGATCCCACATGCCGCGGAGCAACTGGGCCCGTGAGCCACAATTACTAAGCCTGCACGTCTGGAGCCTGTGCTCCGCAACAAGAGAGGCCGCGACAGTGAGAGGCCCGCGCACCGCGATGAAGAGTGGCCCCTGCTTGCCACAACTAGAGAAAGCCCTCGCACAGAAACAAAGCCCAAAATAAATAAATAAATAAATAAATAACTTTATTTTTAAAAATAATAATAAATAAAAGTAAAAGGATAGAACAGGAAGTATAAATGGATAGTAATAAAAGTAACTGCTAGAACAAAATACAAATGTCCAGCTTACTAGAAGTACACAAGTAAAACAAAACAACCACAAAAACAAACACAGATCAATTTAGTGGAAAACATGTTTTAAATAAGCAATAAAAATAGTAAATGTAACATAAAAATCAGGACAAAATACTAAAAACATCCTCCATAACAATCAATGCAATTGAACTAATCTCATTTGTAAAATATAGACTCTCAAATCGAATCAAAAGGCAAAACCTGACATATGCAATACTGAAAAAAATAAAAAATAAAGCCACCGAAAACGAAGTACAACTGAGTGAGAAGCTGGTAATGGTCTTGCCTGAGAAAGGGGACCACCGTCTGAAGTGAGACAATGACTTTTTCTTTTCCACAGATGACACTGTATATAAAAGGCTCTCGGGCTTCCCTGGTGGCGCAGTGTTTGAGAGTCCGCCTGCCGATGGAGGGGACGCGAGTTCGTGCCCCGGTCCGGGAGGATCCCACGTGCCGCGGAGCGGCTGGGCCAATAAATAAATAAATAAATAAATAAATAAATAAATAAATAAATAAATAAATAAATGTGAGAGGCCCGCGTACCGCAAATAAATAAATAAATAAATAAATAAATAAATAAAAAGAAAATAAAAGGGTCTCAATTCAGTGTTTGCAAGAACCGGGAAGATACAGTTAATTAGTTAAAAAAGCAGAACAGAATAACAGGCACTGATGGGACCTACCTGGAAAAGACATTTAAATTCAAATTATTTTTGAAACTAGGTGGGTGACCAAACGAAATGTTTCTGCAGGTCAGACACACAGGACGAGAGTCTCTGATCCTGGTAGTTTTTACTCCAAGGAAGAAAAAGTCTCGACGTAAGAGGTAAAGCAAGGAAGTCAAATTACCGTTGGAGTGGTGGGGGGCGGGAGAGAGCTCTGAAGGGGCCAGTCTGTGGGGGGCTCGTGGGAGAGCCAGCAGGACCAGGAAGAGCAAGTCAGGCGTTAGCGGGGCGGGGCGGGGCTGTGCGGAGGGCAGTGGGCAGAGCAGCTCAGCGTGTGGTCACCGAAAAGTTCAATTCATGTCTATCCCAGGGCACTGTGAGCTTCACATTATCACTTCTTTATCTGCCCCTGTGCTTTGTACTTGAAAGAGAGGCCGCCTGGAGTCACAGAAGATCACCAGCTTTGGAGCTGGATGAGCGTGGATTGCAACCCCAACCAATTACTACCCACATTCACAACAGCTATGCTGTCTGGCTTCGGCCAAGTACGGTAAGACATGTGAAATATTGAGGGCAATACTACATATCGCAACGTTTATCCTTAGGACCAAAAGTCAGGCAAAGGCCAGGTCTCAGCCCCGGGTGCTGGCGGGGATCCTCTCTCCACGCCCCAGGCCCCAGCTCATCTCCCTCACGCTGCACCTCTGCCCCCACTGGCCTTGGATTCAGAACTGCAAGACTTTCCTTCAACCTAGTAAAGCATCCAGAACAAGGGCCCACTATTAACTTGGGCGCAGTTACCTTTGCAAGTCACTCAACCGGCCTTAGGAGCCCTGCAGTCAGACCTGTTTACCCTCCTGAATAACCACGCGTTCAAGAACACACATGGGCTCTGTCTGCCTCATCTGGAGGGAATGTTCTCACAGTCAGGACTGCAATAGGCAGAGTCGTATATCACCCTCCTCTCCTTGACGTTTTTGATCCGCTGCCACCCCACCCACACCCAGAAGGACGACTCTACACTGCCAGCCGCATCTAATTAAAAGTTATGGGGCCTAAAAGGTGTTTTGGAAACAAATGAGAAATCCATCTTAAAGAATGCTAACTCAAATAGGTAACTAATGAGAACCTGCTGTATAAAATAAATAAATAAAATAAAATTTAAAAAATTTTTTTAAAAAAAGGGAATTCTAACTCAACATGTTCTCTTCCTAAAAATTCCATCAGAAACTTTTTCATGAGTCGTCACCATGACACGAAGAAGATATCCACACCAGTGCCAGATTCACCCTGGGAGAACCTTAAGCCCACCCAACTTTCAGTTAGCTGGAGAGAAAGCAACAATTAGGCACCCTGGCCACCTCGTCATCCGCAGAAGGTAACTCAGCCACCACTCTGGGACGTGCAGTCACTCTGCTGTGCTGATCACCTCGCCCGAGAACACATGGACACCAGGGGTAAAAATCCCTGTGGCCTTACCTACAGGAAGCTAGAAAACCATCTCAGCAAATATGGTTCCGTCACATCTTCAGGATTCTTTAAATCTTTTCTGTGACGTTCAATGTTATCCACTAGAAATTGTTTTCAAATGCATTATCCATGGCATTAATTCACCACGATAAAGAGAAGAACTAAACAGATTTCACAATAATACTTTAAACTTAGACGGTAAGTGAACTTGAGCAATTGAGCCAAGTGTCACCCCGTTTGAAGCATACACTGTCATACTTTAAAGAGTTATGTAGAATGACTTTTAAAATGACGAATCCAACAACCTAAGTTCAACTTAGTTACATTCGGTGAGAGGGCCCACGTCCCATGGTAACCATCTTGTCCCTGCAAGCATCCTGGGCAAGAAGTAGTGGAAAGGTCACGGGCTTTAGAGACAGACACAGACCCGGGTTTCACTTTCAGCGACCCATTAAGTCAGGAAGCTTGGCCAAGCGTCTGAAAACTCCAAGATGCAGTAAGATCATCAAAGTAGTTATGTAACCCCTACCCCATCAAAGTTGTTGTGGTGACAGATAGCTATGGCAGGGCATTTCACTGTCCAGCATAAGACTGACATGTTGATCTCCCTTTGCCTTCCTCTGGTTTTCTGTAGTTCACATCCGAATTTGGGAATGTGCTGTATTCTGAGGTCCCCGGGCTCTGCCGTGTAAACTGCATGTAGGAACGGCACTTGCCCCAGTGGGTTAGTGTGGAGAGAAAATAAGAACACATTATTAGGTATAATTCCTGGCACAGAGTAAGTGAGTCTGCAGAGTGAGTGAGTCTGTGAGCTATGATGACCCCGCTTTTTCAAGGTTCTGTCTGACTTTTTGAAAGGTCAATATCTGTAATAGAAACAGAAAACGAAACTGTGGAAGAGATGCTATGAAAGGAGTAGAAGGTGAGAAGTTAGTTAAGGGAGGAACAGAGGGAAAACTATCGATGTTCTGGAAAGCAGCTAATTCTGACCAAGGTAGAAGACATGAGGGGACTAGCCATTCAAAAATAGAATTTATCTTACTATGCTCAGTGCTCTTCTCCATAACGGCGTTCATGCAGAAATGAAACAAGATACATGAAACTATTCATTAAGACTAAGGCCATTATGCTAATCTCTTCCTTGCAAGACTTACACAGATATAGTGGACACATTTTCAAAACCAAAAATTGAAGCCCAGAATTAAGTAACACAACAAAATAGTTTATTTCTGGTAGTACAGTAGACTAAAAATTGCAAACAAATAATTCGTATTTCATGAGTGCTTGCAATGTTTCTAATACAAGAGTCTTAAAAATGAAATCCTTTCTTGCTTTTGAATACTCTCAACATAGTAGCATTCTTCCGAAAACAACAAAACTAGGTTATTTCTAATTCTAAAATAATTGGCGTGCTCTTTCTTTAATCTCATCTCAATATATCGAATAACCATGTAAAACATCTCAGAAACGTTCTTGGTTCACAAAATACTGCTCTTTGGGTATGTTCTTCAGGGTATTCATTTCCCCTAATATGAAAATATGTGTTAAAAACAAGTCACACGAATGCCAATTGTTTTTATGAGACACTTTATTTTAAAAGTCAGATATAAGTCGTGGTTCAACCATAGCTAGTTATCTGTGTCAAAAACGAGCCCTTTAGACACTCTGAAGATGTGCCACTTTCTTCAAAAACATGTACCATTTAACTGCAATACGCACCAACTCCTGGTTTTCAGCCCACCTTCCATCAATCACTCAAACCCAAGGAATTTTCCTCAAGGCTGTCTGAGCTATGTGTTTTTCCTGATGAGAAAATTCTCCTACATAGGTGAGGAATGGCATTCATTTACACACCAGGCCTCTAAGAGCAGAGCACACACACAAAACTTGGATGGAGACGCAGCCTGCAGTGGGAGATCGGAGCTGCGCACCCCCCGGTCCCCCCGCCCCCCACCCCGTCCCGTCCCCGTCCCCGTATGCGCTGGCCTCAGGGCAGCCCCGATTCCTACCAGAGAGACGTCGTAGCTCTGTGTCAGGGGGAGCGCTTTCTTGTCTCTGTAAAATGAATCAACAAAAGTGATTTTAACAAAATCGTGGTCTTTGACGGGAAACCAGCACGCCAAATATTGCCGTAGAAACGGTATGTCCACCTTCTGAGGGAAGTTGCCTAAAAGAACATGATATAGTCAGAAATACTCTGGAAGCCCTATCTGGGCTGGAGGAGATTATTTGAAAAGCAAGGTCACGAAAGAAATCTGTTCTACACTTCATGTAATTTTTCAAACCATTTTTGGTCTGTCTTCTAGTATATTATTAAACAACATTACTAAGTAGAAAATAAGGCAGAATTCTTGCTTCTAGAAAATTAGGGATAAATCCAAAGCAATGAAAAAGGATGAGGATGAAGCTACAATATGTAGTACCATCTGAGAAGGAGCTGGACAAAAGGTTATAGAGATGGTGGTATCATTCGTGAAGGACCCGAAAGATACTCCCTTGGCCACCACCAGCACTTGTCAACTTTTCAACACCCATTTCATATTGGAAGCTCCATTTCCTAGAGAAGCTTCAGTAATCTGCACATTTTCTTAGCTTACTCAGCCCTCTTTAACCTTGTTTGTTGTTACCACAGAGATCATAAAAGCTGTCTGTAGAGCTTTTTCCAGCCTCCGGCACTGGAGGCCTGGAAATGTAGCAGCCCCCCGACATGGCGAAAACATAAGGGTTAAATTCAACGTGGCAAAGACTGAGGAGCAGAGAAAAGAATCTGGGCTCCTGTTAGCAACAGGAAGGCTTATCGTAAATCCTGGACTACCCCTCGCCAGTTTCTCATTACATGATGCAAAAAGAAGGTCCAACTTTACCCAGGACTATTTGGGGCCATGTGGTTTTTGCAAAACTCATACGCCTCTTGGGTATAAATAAATTCTAATCAGAGCCTCAGATCCCATATACATTAAATCAAGTAAAAATAGTCGTTGAGCCATGTGGACTTAGAATTTTGGTGGGCTGCAAAGAAGAATCAAGAGTGAAAGGCATGTAGGTATGCCCCCTACACGCAACCTGCTTTCAGTGGATTTTGGAGCAATACTGCTGCCGGGCCCAGCGTTGAGGCCCTAAGTTGTACCTAATTGCGTGCACACATACCTGCACCTGTTTCGCCAAGGATCTGGTAGAAGCTGATTTCTATGATGACTGAAGAGCCCGGCGTGATGGGCTTGACCCAGGAACAAGGTGTTAACTGTCATTTTGTGTGCTGTAGTGAACGTCGCTTTAGGCAGACGACAGTTGTAAGGGGTTTTCGAATTAGAAAAAAAGAAAACATTTCACTAAAAATTCTATTAATCCCTAAGGGACAAACAAAAAATTTTTGGAGCTCCTCTTACAGAGTGAAATACAAAAGTGAGAGGGGCACGCTTTCCCCAAATATGCCAGTCATCTTTTACCTTTGGCACAGCAAAGGTTCCAAGGCAAACCTGGTGGCCCCCAGGCAAGGACAGCTTCGGTGAAAGCCTTCGGTGTTCAACCAGAGATGTAATACTTGACAAACGGCAGCACACCAGATTTTTAAAAATACAGGAGTCTCCAGGTGAGGCAGGTACTGTATATAACAGTGCAGGATGTGTCTGTCTGAGTGCACCAGGGAGAGAAGAGCTGTGGCCGAAAGCCAGCTTGCACCCTCTGCTGCCCACCCAACATGGCTGCATCACTCCAGAGCAGGTCTTCACTCTGATATGACAAGGATTCCATACGGGCTAAAGCCAGCTCTGGAGCCACCGTTCGGTGGAGAACAGCACTGTCCCAAGGACTTGCAAAATTACGAGAGGGAAATTTTGAGGAATCCAGAACACTACCTCAGTGCCTGAGAACGAGAGTCAATAGTAGCGGGGTTATTACTCTGATGAAGCCCCAGAAACTCAGATTACATGGTTAACGTAACCCATGAGAGTCAGACTGCAATACAAATGACTATACATTTAATCACATGCTAAATTATATGTTTCAAAAAGAAGTGCTCAAGAACTTCAGACTTAAATTATGATCATTTGGAATTTAAAAATCAAGAAGTTACATTGGAAGTGAGGATATCCCCAGACAGGTTATATTGGAAGGAATAAGTGTGTCATAGAGACAGAAGAGTGACACCACATCATAAGCACAGTACAGTTTTTCACCTATCTCCATCAGAGACATGCATGCTCACACACACACATGCACGCACACACACGTGTACACACACACACATCTGGGGAACGAGGGAAATTCCTGCTAGTGTAAAGCATGGTCTTACACTTTCCTTTCAATAGCTGGCCAGGAAAAAAATCTCATTTTATGTAAAGATGAGCAATGAAAAAGTAACCAGCTCAATACCTAGACATTTAAATCAAAAAAAAAAATATCAGAGGAAAAGAAAAAGGAAAGCATTTGAGAGGTGAATAACACATTAACACATCAGAGGAGTTTTTGCTTCTGTTTTGAATAAAAAAACAAGTTGCCTGAGACCATTGATTTTAACTTAATAAGAAAAAGGAGATAAGCTACAAAATCACAAAATTTGTTCAGATTTCTGAGGACACAAAGATATGCAAATGAACGAAAGTCTAGAAAGTGACAAGCCATTCACAGAAGGGAAGACACCCAAGAATGCTCGCATCCATGACAGGATGGCAAGACTAGGGTGAATCTACCACGGATGAGGGTAAGAAGAAATAGCCAAATTTTCTACATCTGCGTGTGAGCTGGATGGGCTAGATAGAATCCTGAGCAGCCGGAGTCGCGAATCAGTTCCGCTCCCAACTGCCAGCCATTCTCCATAGGCCTCCACTGAGCACTTCACTGGGTGCTGAGAGCAAAAGCTGATCAGGGAGGGAGAGCTGAGAGTGAGCCCAGTCAGGTGTGCTGGGTCTCACCCGGGTACAGGGAATCACTTTCAGAAGGCCAGAGGTGCACAAGAGAGCTGCAAGCATCCCTTCTTAGGTGTCCTGTGACTTTCAAGATTGCATGGCAACGGCTCAGATGTGAAACAACTGAGACAGCCCCTGGAACCACGCCAGTGTCCAAATCCCAGGCTCTGCTGACCCATCCATCAAACTATGTAAGCCAGCAGTGAACTGAATCAAAGTGAAACGGCAACAAAACCCACGCGGCACTGAATTACAGATCAGGCTGGCTTATCCCCTCACTTCAGCCTGACCAGATAAGATCTTGCCTCTGTCTGGAGGTACATATTATTTACTTTAGTCTCCACTATTCTTTTCTACAAAAATATCCAGCAGAAGATGGAAAATTACAAGACACATGAAAAAGTAAGGAAAAGAGACCCACGTTTTTTAAAAAAGGAAATTGTCAATAAACCCAGAAGCTTTAAAGAGTTTTTAAGAGTCAGAGACTTTAAAATGGCTATGTTAAAAACGCTAAAGTGTTTCCCTGGTGGCGCAGTGGTTGAGAGTCCGCCTGCCGATGCAGGGCACAGGGGTTCGTGCCCCGGTCCGGGAAGATCCCACATGCCGCGGAGGGGCTGGGCCCGTGAGCCGTGGCCACCACACACACACACACACACACACACACACACGATCATGGGTGAAAAAACACACATGCGCACCTTAGATGCTTGCCCGCCAGCCGCGGCGGGTCCTCAAAGTGCAGCAACAGTCGACGACAGGGGTTAGGGAACGGAAAGCACCAAGGTATGGGATCAGAAGGGCACAAACAACTGATGGCTGCAAGGCAAATTTATTAACAAAGCATAGTCATATATATACCCCTAAAGCAGGGACTTTGCACAGTCATTGTGCCCTAAGGCAGAAACTTTGTATAAACATTGTTCTATAGAACTGGTTTATCGTCTCGGCATCCATCAGCGGGTCTATTGCTTGTTCCACAAAGGCACCAACTTCCCCTCCAGGGTTGCTTTTCCTAGCTTTAGGGAACAACCAGGGACTCCCATTATCTGAGCAGGTTCCTGGAACGATCTGGCCAAAGGCCATCTCCTTTTTTACGTTCATACCATAAAGTCCAGGCCACAACAGAGGGAGGCCCGCGTACCGCCAAAAAAAAAAAAAAAAAAAAAATGCTAAGGTACCCAGTAGAAAAAGATAGCATGTATAAGAGACAGCTAAACTCAGCAGACATGAACACATGAACTCAGCAGACACATGAACACTAGACATTAGAACCAGTTTCTAGAATGCTAGATGTTAGAAACAAAACAATTAATAATAAAGAATTCATTAGATAAGTTTAATAGTAGATTGGATGCTGCAAAGGAAAGAATCAGTGAATGAATCAAAGACAGGTCAATGAAAAGAATCCTAACTGAATAAAAAGAAAAAAAAGTAGAGGAAAATCAGGCAGGAGCAAACAATATTTGTGGGACAACATCAAACATGCAAATAATTGGAGTCCCAGAGGAAGAGGAGAGAGATAATGCAACAGAGGAAACCTATCAAGGGACAATAGCTAAGAACTTCCAAAAACTGGTGAAAAGCACTAACTCTAGGTACAAAATCCTCAGCAAACCCTAAGCAGGATTAATGCAAAGAAAAATAAACCTAGGAACATCATAGTAAAACTGCTGAAAACAAAAGATAAATAACAGATCTTAAAAGCATCAGAGAAAAAAGGAGTGTAAAGTGATATAGGTATAGCACAATATATAATAGTGATGTGAATGACGTCCAGCTTCTCACCAGAAAAAGTGGAGGCCAGAAGACAAGGGAATGACCTAAAAACAAAAAAAATATCAGAGGAAAGAAAAAGGAAAGCATTTGAGAGGTGAATAACACATTAACACATCAGAGGAGTTTTTGCTTCTGTTTTGAATAAAAAAACAAGTTGCCTGAGACCATTGATTTTAACTTAATAAGAAAAAGGAGATAAGCTACAAAATCACAAAATTTGTTCAGATTTCTGAGGACACAAAGATATGCAAATGAACGAAAGTCTAGAAAGTGACAAGCCATTCACAGAAGGGAAGACACCCAAGAATGCTCGCATCCATGACAGGATGGCAAGACTAGGGTGAATCTACCACGGATGAGGGTAAGAAGAAATAGCCAAATTTTCTACATCTGCGTGTGAGCTGGATGGGCTAGATAGAATCCTGAGCAGCCGGAGTCGCGAATCAGTTCTGCTCCCAACTGCCAGCCATTCTCCATAGGCCTCCACTGAGCACTTCACTGGGTGCTGAGAGCAAAAGCTGATCAGGGAGGGAGAGCTGAGAGTGAGCCCAGTCAGGTGTGCTGGGTCTCACCCGGGTACAGGGAATCACTTTCAGAAGGCCAGAGGTGCACAAGAGAGCTGCAAGCATCCCTTCTTAGGTGTCCTGTGACTTTCAAGATTGCATGGCAACGGCTCAGATGTGAAACAACTGAGACAGCCCCTGGAACCACGCCAGTGTCCAAATCCCAGGCTCTGCTGACCCATCCATCAAACTATGTAAGCCAGCAGTGAACTGAATCAAAGTGAAACGGCAACAAAACCCACGCGGCACTGAATTACAGATCAGGCTGGCTTATCCCCTCACTTCAGCCTGACCAGATAAGATCTTGCCTCTGTCTGGAGGTACATATTATTTACTTTAGTCTCCACTATTCTTTTCTACAAAAATATCCAGCAGAAGATGGAAAATTACAAGACACATGAAAAAGTAAGGAAAAGAGACCCACGTTTTTTAAAAAAGGAAATTGTCAATAAACCCAGAAGCTTTAAAGAGTTTTTAAGAGTCAGAGACTTTAAAATGGCTATGTTAAAAACGCTAAAGTGTTTCCCTGGTGGCGCAGTGGTTGAGAGTCCGCCTGCCGATGCAGGGCACAGGGGTTCGTGCCCCGGTCCGGGAAGATCCCACATGCCGCGGAGGGGCTGGGCCCGTGAGCCGTGGCCACTTGCCGCCAGCCGCGGCGGGTCCTCAAAGTGCAGCAACAGTCGACGAGAGGGGGTAGGGAACGGAAAGCACCAAGGTATGGGATCAGAAGGGCACAAACAACTGATGGTTGCAAGGCAAGTTTAATAACAAAGCATAGTCATATATATACCCCGAAAGCAGGGACTTTGCACAGTCATTGTGCCCTAAAGCAGAAAGTTTGTATAAACATTGTTCTATAGAACTGGTTTATCGTCTCGGCATCCATCAGCGGGTCTATTGCTTGTTCCACAAAGGCACCAACTTCCCCTCCAGGGTTGCTTTTCCTAGCTTTAGGGAACAACCAGGGACTCCCATTATCTGAGCAGGTTCCTGGAACGATCTGGCCAAAGGCCATCTCCTTTTTTACGTTCATACCATAAAGTCCAGGATGCCTACCAAGGAGAGTACAATCGGGCCCTGAGGCTTAGGAGGGTCTTAATGGCGCATTCCTCAGAGGGCAATGCTCGCCACAGCCACTGAGCCATGGCCGCTGGGCCTGCGCGTCCGGAGCCTGTGCTCCGCAATGGGAGAGGCCACAACAGAGGGAGGCCCGCGTACCGCCAAAAAAAAAAAAAAAAAAAAATGCTAAGGTACCCAGTAGAAAAAGATAGCATGTATAAGAGACAGCTAAACTCAGCAGACATGAACACATGAACTCAGCAGACACATGAACACTAGACATTAGAACCAGTTTCTAGAATGCTAGATGTTAGAAACAAAACAATTAATAATAAAGAATTCATTAGATAAGTTTAATAGTAGATTGGATGCTGCAAAGGAAAGAATCAGTGAATGAATCGAAGACAGGTCAATGAAAAGAATCCTAACTGAATAAAAAGAAAAAAAAGTAGAGGAAAATCAGGCAGGAGCAAACAATATTTGTGGGACAACATCAAACATGCAAATAATTGGAGTCCCAGAGGAAGAGGAGAGAGATAATGCAACAGAGGAAACCTATCAAGGGACAATAGCTAAGAACTTCCAAAAACTGGTGAAAAGCACTAACTCTAGGTACAAAATCCTCAGCAAACCCTAAGCAGGATTAATGCAAAGAAAAATAAACCTAGGAACATCATAGTAAAACTGCTGAAAACAAAAGATAAATAACAGATCTTAAAAGCATCAGAGAAAAAAGGAGTGTAAAGTGATATAGGTATAGCACAATATATAATAGTGATGTGAATGACGTCCAGCTTCTCACCAGAAAAAGTGGAGGCCAGAAGACAAGGGAATGACCTAAAAACACCCCCAGTATATAAACAAACAAACAAACTAGAATTCTATACCTGGTAAAAATACGATTCAAAGTTGAAAGTGAAATAAAGATAGTCACTGACCAAAACTGAAAGGATTCCTCTCCAGCAAACCCATCCTATGAGAAACGCTAATAGAAATTTCCCAGATGGAACTCCAGACCTGAAGGAAAAGGTGAAGATTACCAGAAAGGGTAAATATTACATCACACATTGATGGTTTAAACCAAAAATAATAACCATCTGTAAGAGATATATATATATATGTATGTGTGTATATATATACATATTATAAAGCTATAAAGAAGAAAAAGTTGGAGAGCTTACACTCCTTAAATTCAAGAATTATTATAAAGCAAGGCAGTGAGGGGCTTCCCTGGTGGCACAGTGGTTAAGAATCCACCTGCCAATGCAAAGGACATGGGCTCAAGCCCTCGTCTGGGAAGATCCCACATGCCGCGGAGCAACTAAGCCCGTGCGCCACAACTCGTGAGCCCACGTGCCACAACTACTGAAGCCCGCACGCCTAGAGCCCGTGCCCTGCAACAAACGAAGCCACCACAATAAGAAGCCCGCGCACCACAACAGGGTAGCCCCCGCTGGCCGCAACTAGAGAAAGCCCGCGCGCAGCAACAAAGACCCAACGCAGCCAAAAATTAATTAATTAAAAAGCAAGGCAGGGCCTCCCTGGTGGCGCAGTGGTTGCGCATCCGCCTGCCGATGCAGGGGAACCGGGTTCGCGCCCCGGTCCGGGAGGATCCCACATGCCGCGGAGCGGCTGGGCCCGTGGGCCATGGCCGCTGGGCCTGCGCGTCCGGTGCCTGTGCTCCGCAACGGGAGAGGCCGCAGCAGAGGGAGGCCCGCGTACCACAAAA
>NC_041223.1:2986557-3029882 GCF_002837175.3 Physeter macrocephalus | reverse complement strand
GGGGTAGGGAACGGAAAGCACCAAGGTATGGGATCAGAAGGGCACAAACAACTGATGGTTGCAAGGCAAGTTTAATAACAAAGCATAGTCATATATATACCCCGAAAGCAGGGACTTTGCACAGTCATTGTGCCCTAAAGCAGAAAGTTTGTATAAACATTGTTCTATAGAACTGGTTTATCGTCTCGGCATCCATCAGCGGGTCTATTGCTTGTTCCACAAAGGCACCAACTTCCCCTCCAGGGTTGCTTTTCCTAGCTTTAGGGAAAAAAAAAAAAAAATGCTAAGGTACCCAGTAGAAAAAGATAGCATGTATAAGAGACAGCTAAACTCAGCAGACATGAACACATGAACTCAGCAGACACATGAACACTAGACATTAGAACCAGTTTCTAGAATGCTAGATGTTAGAAACAAAACAATTAATAATAAAGAATTCATTAGATAAGTTTAATAGTAGATTGGATGCTGCAAAGGAAAGAATCAGTGAATGAATCGAAGACAGGTCAATGAAAAGAATCCTAACTGAATAAAAAGAAAAAAAAGTAGAGGAAAATCAGGCAGGAGCAAACAATATTTGTGGGACAACATCAAACATGCAAATAATTGGAGTCCCAGAGGAAGAGGAGAGAGATAATGCAACAGAGGAAACCTATCAAGGGACAATAGCTAAGAACTTCCAAAAACTGGTGAAAAGCACTAACTCTAGGTACAAAATCCTCAGCAAACCCTAAGCAGGATTAATGCAAAGAAAAATAAACCTAGGAACATCATAGTAAAACTGCTGAAAACAAAAGATAAATAACAGATCTTAAAAGCATCAGAGAAAAAAGGAGTGTAAAGTGATATAGGTATAGCACAATATATAATAGTGATGTGAATGACGTCCAGCTTCTCACCAGAAAAAGTGGAGGCCAGAAGACAAGGGAATGACCTAAAAACACCCCCAGTATATAAACAAACAAACAAACTAGAATTCTATACCTGGTAAAAATACGATTCAAAGTTGAAAGTGAAATAAAGATAGTCACTGACCAAAACTGAAAGGATTCCTCTCCAGCAAACCCATCCTATGAGAAACGCTAATAGAAATTTCCCAGATGGAACTCCAGACCTGAAGGAAAAGGTGAAGATTACCAGAAAGGGTAAATATTACATCACACATTGATGGTTTAAACCAAAAATAATAACCATCTGTAAGAGATATATATATATATGTATGTGTGTATATATATACATATTATAAAGCTATAAAGAAGAAAAAGTTGGAGAGCTTACACTCCTTAAATTCAAGAATTATTATAAAGCAAGGCAGTGAGGGGCTTCCCTGGTGGCACAGTGGTTAAGAATCCACCTGCCAATGCAAAGGACATGGGCTCAAGCCCTCGTCTGGGAAGATCCCACATGCCGCGGAGCAACTAAGCCCGTGCGCCACAACTCGTGAGCCCACGTGCCACAACTACTGAAGCCCGCACGCCTAGAGCCCGTGCCCTGCAACAAACGAAGCCACCACAATAAGAAGCCCGCGCACCACAACAGGGTAGCCCCCGCTGGCCGCAACTAGAGAAAGCCCGCGCGCAGCAACAAAGACCCAACGCAGCCAAAAATTAATTAATTGAAAAGCAAGGCAGTGAAACACTGGCATAAACACAGGAAAACAGATCAATGGAACAGAATAGAAAGCCAAGCATAGACCCATACCTGTATGGCCAATTAATTGTTAACCAATGTAGAAAGGAACATTTTTTTTTTAACCGTAGGTGGAACAACTAGACATCCCCATGGAAAGAAAAATGAAAAGTAACCCCCTACCTGATTCCATACTCAGAAAAAAAAAAGGTATGGTACAGAGCAAACCTAAGTATAAAACTAAGAACCACACAAATTCTGGAAAACTTAGAGAATACCTTCACAATTTTGGCTGAAGTAACAAACTCCCTCACCACCTCCGACAGCCATCCGCAGGCCTGGCACGTAAGGTGTAGTCAACAGAGACTTGTGAAGGGAGGGAGGGAGGGCCGGGGGGGCGGGGCTTGGCGTACAGAGCAAACCTAAGTATAAAACTAAGAACCACACAAATTCTGGAAAACTTAGAGAATACCTTCACAATTTTGGCTGAAGTAACAAACTCCCTCACCACCTCCGACAGCCATCCGCAGGCCTGGCACGTAAGGTGTAGTCAACAGAGACTTGTGAAGGGAGGGAGGGAGGGCCGGGGGGGCGGTGCTTGGCAAGAGCGTCTCGTGGAGGTTCGGGGTGACCCGCTACCTCGCCGTGGATGCTCTGCAGGCCCATGAGCAGCTCTTACTCTTTCACGGTCCATTCACACCTCAGCACCTTGGTCGCGGCGCCCTGAGCCCACCTCCACCCCAGCACCCAGCCTCAGGTCCTCGTGAGGCAGAGGGTAAGCCATGTCCCCATTGCACAGTGTCATCGAGGCATCAGACGCCTCTTGGGACCTAACAGCCCTCCAGACCTTCCTCCCAGTACCACGGCCGGCACCTCTGTGCACCCCGCTCGACCCTCCGTGGTGCCACGTGATTAGGCCAGGGACGCGCGCCTGACTGGCTTTGCTGGGCCAAGCACACGGGGAGCGAGGAGGGGCTCCGCACTCAGATTCCCCGGGAGCCTCTCTCATCCCTCCACTCGCTGGCTCTATGACCTGACCTCGGACGAGATATCATACTTCTCTGTACCTCCACCTGCTTCTCTGTAAAAAGAGGGGAGGTTTCTTAGGAGGTCAAAGTGACACAAGCAATGTACTTAGAACAGTGATAGGCACGTAATAAGCACCCAAAATGACAGCTGCTATCCTCTCCCAGGGATTTCAAACTGGGAGCCGGATCGGGGGGCTTTCTGTGCGCCGGCTGGAACTAAGTGATGCGCGTTTGGGTGCGGAAAGAGAGCATCCTCTACCGTGGGGATTCTCAGCGGGATCCATTGCGGTGGGGGGGGGAGTTTGGGAACCTTCATGAGGCCTTAGAATTGAACAATTGCCTTTTCGTTTGATGTCCGGAGGTTTTGACACCTGAGTCAACGAAGATCCTGGTGAGTGAGCCGTAAACCTTTCTTCTAAGTGGAAAAAGGGCAGTACTGAAAGGTTGGGAAGGGGCACCCTCCACCTCAAGGCCCTTCTCAAGCAGACCAGCTTTAGGAAAGAGGAAACATGGGATTGAGGATCTGGGAAAATGTGTCCGTTCAAACTTTCGCCAGAGAAAGCCGCTCTGCAGAGAAAACAGGTGCGGGTGCTCCTTTGCCGCCCTTACACCACGGATCGGATGTCTTACGGGCCCCCTTCCCGTGCGTTCACCTGTGGGACATTGCACCTTCTCACATGGAAGCGTCCAGCTGTAGGTTTTGTTTTGCTTTACTTGTATTTTTGGTTTTCTAAGGGATTTTGCTATTCCCATTAATAAATGTCTTTGTGATTACAGTGCTTTCTTGTTTTTATTTTTATTTTTTTAATAAATTTATTTATTTGGGGCTGCATTGGATCTCTGTGGCTGCGCGGGCTTTCTCTAGTTGCGGGGAGCGGGGGGCTGCTCTTCGTTGCGGTGCGCGGGCTTCTCATCGAGGTGGCTTCTCTGGTTGCGGAGCACGGGCCGTAAGCGCGTGGGCTTCAGGAGTTGTGGCACGCTGGCTCAGCTGTGGCTTGCGGGCTCTAGAGCGCAGGCTCAGTAGTTGTGGCGCACGGGCTTAGTTGCTCCGCGGCATGTGGTATCTTCCCCGAGCAGGGATCGAACCCGTGTCCCCTGCATTGGCAGGCAGATTCTTAACCACTGCGCCACAAGGGAAGCCCCCTTTCTTGTTTTTAAAGCCAACTTTTATTTTAAGGAGAAGAATGTTTGCTAACACAGGTCTTCTGTCCGTCCGTGGTAGACGGTAATTACAGGTTAAAATGCAGGGAAGGATAAAAGGGGGGTAAGCTGTCCTCTATCTATTTGTGGCCATCTTCTGCTGTCTCTACCGTCACCCAGGCTCAGAGGCAGCGCCCCTCCCAACAGTGTGAAATCCTCTTCAGATGCTGTCATTCCAATAATTTCTACTTCTCCTTTCCCCGGTGGGCTCTTTCCCTCCTCTTGTGTGACACAATCCTTCTCCTTTGTATGCTGTTGATGAAAATTCCTGGCGTCTTGTAGGCTACGTTTCTTCTTGTTGATAGATTTCACAGCATTTTTCAATTGGCCGATGGGACACACTGAGGCCCTGATGTGTGCTCAGGATAAAACAGATCCATTTTAACACCACCCAGTTTTTTCTTTCTCCACCTTGACAGATAAGGAACTTGAGCTTCTGGAGTGGTAACTAACTTTCCTGGGGTCCCACAGCAAGGGAGGCAAATGGACACTCATATCCAGGCCTTTTGTACCAAGTTGCAGGCTCCTTGTGCTATGCGGCTGCCCCTGCCCCACTGCATAGCTGAAAAGATGCTATTTGGTATATTAAAATATGAACTCCTTGAATTTGAACTCTGGGTCACCTTTAGAAACTCAACCATGTCAAAGCCCTAAGGAGAAGGTCCCTGGGGTCAGGACTGTGTGGCTCCGTCTCCCCGCAGCCCCCCAGCCTGGGGCAGGGCCACGTCCCCCGCCGGTGCTCCTGGGAACACCCCCTCAATAAGCCGCAGCATCCCAGGCTCCTCTCCGTCTACAGGTCAGGCATTGCTCATTAGCACTCTGTAAGGCCTGGGAAGGGACGGGGGCTGGGGAAGGTCCTCGGAATATAGTCCCAGCCTTCAGAGAGCGTCAGGGTGATGGAGGAGACAGACAAGCTTCCTGGGAAACACCTGCACTTACAGGATCCCGGGGTCGCAGCGTGTACCATCCACCCCTCACCTCCTTCCCTAAGGCCCCTCACCCTTCTCCAGTAGACCTCACGCCTGGGGCCAGACCACTGAGGCCAGTTTACTTCCCAGTCCTACTTGGGCAGTGGTTTTTTAAAAAATATTCTTCCAATACCTGTATATCAAGAAATCTTCTGATCTGGGGTATTTCTACATGAGTTGCAATAAAACCTAGTAGGAATAAAACCCAGAAAAACTTTAAGCGGCAAATAGTTTACAAGAAGCACGTCCCACTTGGAAAGCAGACGCACACACACTAAAAATACAGCCCTTTACGCTTCCATTCTAAGTTTACACTCTTAGAAAGCAGAGGTTCAGAATATCAAGCTTGAACCAGCAGGATTAAAGTAAGGATTCTGCCACTAGATGGAGAAATTGCCCCAGTCTCTAGCACAAGCGCGGCTCTGGCTCACTGCTGGGAAATCTTACCTGCAGGAAAGATATTTACAAGTGCCATATTGTTTAAATGACTGTGGCAACTACACCTTACATTTATAAACTGTAACATTTTGTCAATTCATTTTATGTATTTTTGCTTGAATGGGGTAGACATCCCATATTAATCTTTATGGCATCTGTATGTTCTACATTCTGCCATTACCATATTCCTGACTCAGTGATGACTATTTAACTCTCTCAAAAATCTTTTAACACTGTTTGCATTTTGTGGCAATTAGCACGGAGTAAATAAATATATGCAAATTTCACTTCCAGTCCTGCAACTGATTAGGTAAAATATTAAAGTCTGGAACAGATTGAAAAGCTTCTCCAGGACAGTCTTAACCACCAGCTATACCGAACAGCAAAATCTCATTCCGAAAGAGGAGAAGTCTGAATAACAATTAGACCAACCAAATTTTGCACATTGCCTTTATTTTGCAGAAAATGCTTTCTGCTGATTGTCTTTGGCTACATTGTCAGAAGAAAAATAGAAACAGTTGTAGGTTTAACAGTACAAGAGATTAGCTACGTATGCGGAAAATAAACACATTCTAGGGGGCACAGCTGGACATTTCCATTTTAACTACAATCTGCCGTCCTCAACTATGATTTAATTCCGTCTTTCACAGCTCAGCTCCAACTGTGACCCCTGCCACAAAGGGGACCTGAAGGCTACTTGAAAGCAACAAGGAAGAGAATTAAAAGTGTGCTATTTATCTCACTAGAGTAGGGCCAGTGGAGTTTACATATTGATGTGCCAGAGTCACCTACGTGCTGTACGAGAGAAACAAAGTTTCTGCGCATGCTAGCAAGTCATTTTTACTGTGAATCATGGCGAGTTAGGCCAACTGCATTGCTTGCACACCTGACTTCACCTGCAGCACACAAGGACCCAGGACGGCACTGCCACCACCGAGGATGAACAAAGGTGGTGTCAGTGGGGCTCTCGATAAATAACAGAACGTGTGTTCTCCTCTTATTCAAAGTGAGGTTAACAGGCCTTATTCCCTTCCCCCGCCCCACGAGCCTACCAATCAAATCAAGACTTGCTGCCACGAGAAAGTCATTGCATCTTTAAGACACAGGCTCCGGCTCACATGGACGGAGGTGACACGGGCGTCCACGAGGCTAGGAGGCGGGCTTGGGCCGAGGCGTCGTACTGGCTGTCGGCAATATCTGTGGCCGTGGAGGCCCCCTCGTACAGTGGGGATCCCGAGGAGGAGGGAGCCGAGACTGGATGGAGAGAAGCGGAGTGGGCAGAAGAGCCTCGAAAGAACTGGGCTCCCAGCCCATTGGACATCCCTGCCGTCTGGGCACCGGGGGTGATGGTACCGTTGCTCACGGCCCACAGGCTGGGGTACTGACTGAAATGGAAAAATGGAGAAAGACAGACAAGTCAGAGACCTGGGAAGGGGCTCCAGATCAGCTGCAGGAGGGGAAAACAAACCCTCCAAAGCCCACTCCTGATAAGTGGGTTATACGGCAGCTTTCTTTCAAACGGGCCACTTCCTCTGTGTTGTTAAAGCACACTCTTGACTTGACGTGCATAGAAGTTATTGTCTCATGTATTAACAATGAACAAAATCATTAGGACAAAACCAATAGCTGAAAAGGCTGCTGACGTAGACGTAACTCCCGGCAGAGCAAAATACTCCAGCTTTGCGCGCATGTTCGGAATCCAGAATTCTCAGATGTACTGAATCAGATGTTCCAGAGGATGTGCTTAAGCATCTGTTAAGTAGCATGCCCCCCACCCTGCAGTGATTCCTTCGAGGGAGACGACACGCTTCTCCAACACCGCGTGGTGGAGGGTGAGCATCCAGGGGCTCACTGGATGGGCACATCTCAGCACGCGTTAGCTAGCCTGAGCCACGGCGGAAAGAAGTGCGCCAGCAGTGAGACCCGGACGCAAACCCCAATTGATTAGCTTTATCACGTTAGCCTTGTTCTGCGACCCCCCCCTGAGGCTCTGTTTCCCCATCTCTGAAAGAAGGAATTGGAAATGGGTATTAAACCCCCCAGTCTGGGAACACAGGCTTGAATAGCATTACACTGGGCTACAATTTTGTTTCAGGAAAATGTCTGTCTCTTATAGTAGAATCCTTTTCTAAATGAATCATGAGACCGTACGCTGTCGTGGGCTATACAGTTTACCAAGCCATGTCCTGCACTTCGGATGCATTTGAACGTGCAAACAGGCCTGAGCTAAGTGAGGGAGGTTACCATCCCCATTTTACAGATGCAAGGAAACAAGGCTCCAAGACGCACTGACATCCTCTAACATCCTCGCGGTGGAGGCGGGGGGGCCCTTTGTAACCTACAGATCATCCAATTTACAGCAGTTTTCTAGGTGCCTTCAGAGCCCTGGAAGAGCCTGCTGATTATGTATTGCTTGCTTTATTTTTAACAGTAGACAATTAGATTCTTATTTTAAAGGAATTGTTTCCTAAAAATAAAGAATTAAGATCTTCGGCAAACAGCGATATCCTACACACAGAAACTGCGTTGCTTTTGAGGTCAAGATGCCTTGTCTACAGACTCAGTCTGCTGTAAGCCAACCTGTCCAATCATTTATTATCTTCGAGCCCATTTCCTCATTAGAAAATGTGGACTGACCTCTAGCTTTGTTATTTTAGTTCTCTATTATAATAAAGAATTGCAGTACATTTACCGACCGGCTTGATTTCTTTAAGCCGATCACCCTCTATATAATTTTCAAGTTAAGAAAATAGTCATCATTCTTTACAAGTTACCCAGCATATACGTTAAGAACACTGATTCTATATCCACAGAAATCCAACCAAGTTATCTCCTTAATTTAAATCTGCCTGTCAAAAAAGGTTCTGGAAACATTTCTGCAAAATTCGCCTGCTGACCCCAATAACCCTGTAAAGACAGGCCGAGGCTGGGGTTAGTTAGTGCCCTTTTCTTGAAGAAACAAGGCCCAAGAGACTTGTCCATCACAAGAACTAGTCAATAGCAAAGCCAGGATGGGGTTCCTGGTTCCCTTGCATTACAGCCCAGCTCCCATCCAGCCTGAGGGAGCAACTGGTCTTCCCAGAGAACAGGCTGAAGCAGGGACTCACAGCAGTCATGTAACCTGGGGTGCCCGGACACACCCGGCTAAACGGTCAAGCTATAAACAAAAACCCAACACCCATAAGTGAAGGGCAGAACAGAGGCCAGTGAATGAGACGGCATGAAGTCAGAGGCACTCGGAGTTTCCGGGACGATTTGCAACATTCCCCAGACATACGTTACCTAGCGCCCGTAGGAGGACCAGTATGCGGACTCATGGGGAACATGCTGGTGTGGGCGGGCATTCCAAGGCCGGACCAACTGTCGTGGGATGGGAGCGTGGACAGACATGCAGATGCATCGTCAGAATAGGCTACGGGACGTAAGAAAGTGCCATTACTGGTGGGATCGTCCAAGAGTGACAAAATGCGCCGAAATTCTACCAAGAGCTGGAGCTACCCAACGTTGAAAACAAAATGTGTGCGATATTAAGTAGAGCAAACAGTCCACTAGCCTGCTAAACTGGTCATCAAAGGCTAATACTTATTGTCAAATGTATATATTTGAATACATTCCAGAACCCAGGCTTTTTCTTTATCGTTAGATCAATAGCTGCCCTGTAGAAATGGAATCCTACGATCACATGATTGGAGATTAATTATCTTTAAAAATAAAATCAATGTAATTTTAACCTGCCTTTTCCCCAAAGGATTATTTCTTCAGAATTAAAAGGGCTTTAGAAACGAGGCAAAATTTAAACTATGATCTTTTAGCCTCTGGTTGGACAACTATTTCCTTCCCAAATAAGCTCCTTTCATTTCAAATCAGCTTTAACTGCTTCACTGTTTTATGGTTTGCAGTAGCTTTTTCCCTCCTTTTGGAGCCAGACCAAATGAAGTCTGGGCATCCATGGTGTTAGAGAGAATTAGGTCCAGGGATCTTCCTGGGCTGGCCCGCTGATCACAAGGCTCAAGCCTGCACCAGGGTCGCCTGGGGGCTTGTTAAACCACAAAGCGCTGGGCCCACCCCTAGAGCTTCTGGTTCTATAACTCTGGGGGCTTTTCAGATGATACTGGGGCTGCTGACCCGGGTACCATACTTGGAGAGACACACGTGTGTCAGTCAAGCTAGTAACTCGAGTGCCTGGCTGGCCCGACATCATCACTTTCGAAGGGTTCATAAACTATCCAAACCTGGGCGCCTAGACATGGGCCCGCAGTCCTGGAGTAAGAACGCTGGAGCAATAACGGTCCCATTCAGCCCCAAAGGCCCCCTGGACTGGACGTCTCTGTGGTCGAGCCAGCAGTAACATGGACATGAAAAGAAGGTCCCTCTTGAGCCCATAAAGAGCCTGCTCCCTGGAGCCCTGCAGACTGCCTTTCCCTTTCCGGAGGTCTTCCGGCCACCCCCAAAGCCCGGGCCGACTTCCGCTCAGGACTTACTTGGAGAATTGTTCCGGTGCGCGTAAGGGCTGGGGTAGGGGGCTGGGCGGTGGTTCCTCAGGGCCGGGTACCTTTCACAGCCGTGCGTGGAGGGGAGAGAGAGGGGGCCTCCAAACTGAGGGTGAGGGGTGGTAGGTGGACACAGGGTGCTGGTTCCAGGAATCAACCACCCCCCTGCTGTGAGAGAAGAATGCTGAGTGCCTGACTTTTGCATCACTTCCATCATTCAAAGGTCAGGAGGGGAAGCCCCCAGAGGTCCAGCGCTTAGGGGTCCCAACTCTTACTGCCCGAGGACCGGGTTCACCCCGGTCAGGGAACTAAGATCCCACAGGCTGAGCGGCACGGCAGCCCCCAAAACCCCAAAACACACAAGCAAACAAAAACTCCCAAAAGACAGGAGGGCAGAGGCCAGCAAGTGGTGGATCTTTTGCTGAGGATCCGTGAACACCGAGGACCCAGCGGAGTCTTCAGATGCCACAGGCTGGCCAGGGTTTCTAAACCCACAGCACGGCCGAAACCCTGGGAGACTGACCCCGACCTCAGCCAAGCCTGAGGCCTCCTGAACACTCCCAGAATCCTCCTCGCCTCTCCTGGGATGTTCCGTTCCCCCAGGCAGGTTAGCTTTCGGGGCCTAACTGCTGAGCTTGAATATAATGTAAAAAGAGACAGAATTCAGATTCAGAGCCGGGCGCATTCAGAACACACAGGGCCCGTCCCCCTCCTCCCACCCCACGCCGTCAGTCACACCGAGGGGCTTCTGTCCTGGCTGGAGGGGCACCCGTGTTCGGCTCACCTTTCTTCTGCTTTAGGCCCACACTCTCCCCGCCTGACACATCAATCAGAAAATTCTTCCAACATTGCCCTGCCCTCCTTTAAAACTCCAATTTCTTCTCCATTTCCTTTTTAACTTTAAAAGAGAAATCAGAAAAACCACCACTAGGAGGCCAACGACTCTGGCTCCAATTCCCAAACTACAAACAATTCTTCAGACAACATTCAAATGAGGGGAAGGTCCAGATGTGGCCACAAAGTTTGGGCTCCAAAGCAGTTGCTCATATTCCGCTCTATGACGCGGCAGCCCGTGAGCCACTTAGGAGAGCTGTTTGTTAAATTCGTCCATAAGATGACAAGAAGGGGGGAGAGAAGAAGGAAGGAAGGGAAGGAGGGAGGGAGGGAGGGCTGGCTCCAATTCCCAAACTACAAACAATTCTTCAGACAACATTCAAATGAGGGGAAGGTCCAGATGTGGCCACAAAGTTTGGGCTCCAAAGCAGTTGCTCATATTCCGCTCTATGACGCGGCAGCCCGTGAGCCACTTAGGAGAGCTGTTTGTTAAATTCGTCCATAAGATGACAAGAAGGGGGGAGAGAAGAAGGAAGGAAGGGAGGGAGGGAGGGAGGGAGAAAGAAAGAGAAATAGAAAAAGAAAGAAATACACACAGTTTGAGGAGGCTGCCGTGCCGATTCGTCCAGACTCCTGAAGTGTGCAGCAAACCCTAACTTTCCTCTCTCGGGGTCCCCTCCCTGCGTGGAGAGGAAGGCTAGACACAGCCCTTCCTCCTAACAGACTCTGCTGCAGACCTGCGTCACTTCGCTGGCTCATGGAACTCCTAAAGGAAGCTAGACTTAAAGCAGACTCTCCCATCCTACGCTCCACTGTTTCCAGCATGAGCTGATGGGCCATTCCCAGAACCGAAGCACGGGAAAACCACACGTGATCATAAGCATCGTTCCAAACATGGTCCTTCAGTTTTCAGTCATTAACAGAAAGAGAAACCATCTCAAAGTGGATATAAGAGCCGGGCTCTCCTCTTGCCCAGCACGGCAGGGTGTAAACACCCATCAGGGTCTCGGCCATCCATCCAGGCCATGGCTGGAGCTGCCCTGAGGCACAGCCAAAGAACCCCAGTAAATTCTCCCCAGGCTTCTCCGTCAGGAGTCCTGTGGGCTGGAGGAGCGTCCGCAAGCCCCAGATGGAGCGGAGGCTGAGGGCCAGTAGGTGGAGGACCGGTAGTAACAGCATCAACACACAGGGCCAGGTGCCTTGCACAGCAAAGGGCAATGTGCTCCCCAAGCGCGCCCAGAAGCTCTGTCCGCTCCACCCCCAGCTTCCAGCTCCCGGCAGGCTACAGCCCCTGAAACAAGGCACATCTGGCCAGAGCGCAACAAACCGTACATGGGGAGTGCCCAGATTGCTGGCCGTCTCCAGGTTCTTCCATCACGTCCTTGTGATCGCTTCTGCCAAAGAAGTGCAGCGAATTGTCAAGGGGGACGTTCAGAACATAGTATTTGCAGCAATAGCTCACGTTTCTGCACACTTCTTTGCTCAAAGGGTAGAGTTAGAATTCTCTCACCTTTCCTTTGCATCAAGGAAAGCTTTTGCAAATGGATTGTATTTAATTTTAAGAGCTGTGATCTGAAAAACAAGAAGTTGCGTTTACTAGTATGTTGCTCATTTGCCAGAGGATTTAATTTGGCACCAAGAAATCAGGAACCACCAGCACCCCCTTTAAATATTCAAATATAATCAGATTCATTTCCAGGTACATCCTTCTATGTGGATCTGAAGTAGCCGAGTAACCATCGTATTTTATAAAGAAGAGCACAATTATGAAAAGCTCTGAAATGCTGATTTTCCGAGTGGAATTCACAGTGAGTTGAACCTGCTGCTGACAATATTCTGTGTGCATCAACCAAACAAACGGGGCTCAAAACATAGCCCGGGTCTGCTTAGCAATAGTGACTGCTAGTTTTAGTTGGCAAGTCAACACTGACAACTTGACCAGCTAATCACAGACCGCCCGTACTTTGGGGTCAGACTTAGATATGGATTTACAGGCACTAAACTGTATTCTGTATCTAGTTGACTCTGCACACCACAGACTTGGAGGGGTGCCCCCAGCCCTTTTAGGGAGATTCCCAGAGTAAGGAGAGGCCCCCCTTTCTCTGAAGTCCTGTTCCTTACATTCTTACAGTCCTTTCACCTAAATGTTTTATTCATCTTTTCATTTTGAGCCTTTAGTGGATGCTTCGAGTTTTGGACACTGTTATGGAAAACTAAAGGGGAAAGTGCTTGAACGAGTACTTATGGTAAAACTTTTCTCCCGCTGTCCCAATTTTATAGTCACGGTAAATTACTTGAAAAGGCATTAATTATCCGTCTAAAAGTACGATAATCACACAGGCTCTTGGCAGTCGCGGGAACCTCCAGCAGAGCGCACTCTCCAGACCGACGGCTGCCCGCGCCCCTCTCACCTCTTCATTCTGATAAGCGGTCACCGCTATGAACTGGGTCTCCGGGAAGCAGTGGCTGGTGATCATGCGCTGCGGACCCCCAACTCTCACGATGTGGATTCGAGGCTCATACTTATGCAAGGAGTTCAACATGATCTGAGGGACATAAACACGGGAACGGCGATCATCAAAGTCCTACCGGTAAGACAGCCGAACATCCATTTGTCCTGCTGAGGAGGAGAACCCTACATCCAAGATGGAGAAAATCCTGCGGCTCACAGGGAAGTGTCTTTCCCGTTGAAGGTGGAAGGTTTCCCATTAGGTGCTGCTCTCACGACTAGTTTGGAAAAGGAATGTGAAATGCTGCACGCCGTTAAAGGCAATGAATGCCCATCACGAAACGCTGTGACCTGGTCGAGTAAAGTTCTAAGGCTTCCAGGGCAGCTGCAGACAGCTTTAAATGCCTGAGCGAGACCGCAGCTTACGGGAACACCGGGTCTCCCAGTAACAATCCCCAAGTAAAGACGTTCTGTAGAAAAGGACAGATTTACAAGTTTGTTCAGACGCCACGCAGTCAATATGTGGACATAGTCAGCTCTAAAGCGACCGTTTACTATCAAGACTGATATTTTCCCTTCCCCTAGGAAAGTTGAGGGCCAGGACGCAGAAGTTCCCCCACACTTGAGATCTGCCTGAGTGTTCAAAGGGGAGGCCATGCGCCCTCTCCCCGCTCTCCAGGCCTCGGTGTTACCGTCGTCAGTTGACTATAAACAACACTGCAGGCTGAACTGAGGAAGGCAGATGTCACCTCCGTGCACGCAGCGCCCTTCCAAGGCTCCCCGGGGGCAAGGTGCAGAGCCTCGGGGCCCCTCCTCGCGTCGTCCGTCGCCCCGTGCCCGCACCCCATCACACCTACCTGGCCCCCTCCATTGAGCTTGTTGGTGAGCTTGACTTTGCTGAAGGAGACCGGCGCCTTCATCCAGTGCGCCCCGAAGTTGGGCGAGTCGGGGTGGATGTAGACGCAGCTGGGCGCCTGCGGCTCAGGCTTGCCCCCTGGCACCCACTCCCCGTTCACGTACTTCCAGCGGTGGTTGTCGGCCGCCACAAAGTCCAGCAGGAAGGAGTACATGGCGTTGGGGTCCAGGCCAGACACGTTCACCTTCAGCACCGGGAACATCCTCCTGGAAAGGAAGGAGCGCAGCTGGAGGACCCCGGATCTGACCCGTTAGAACGAACAAGGCAGGGGCATCTGCATTTGGAGCAAAGAGGAGCCCCCTTGGGAACCTACAAAGGGGACGCCCGAGCTGCCCCCCTTCCCAGGACTCTCCTGGATCCACAGGCGCCCTCCTCGCTACCCCCCGGCCTCCAGAGGCAGGGCGGGAGAGGACCTGGCAGAAGGTTGCGGCACCCGGGTCCTGCCCGCGGGGCAAGCGTGGGCGAGGCGCGGCTCGTGGCGGGGGGGGGGGGCCGGGAGCCCCTCCTGCCCGGAGAGTGAGGATTACGCGAAGAAGTCCCAGAGGGACATTTAGGGGCCACAAGGGTCTGCTCCCCAGTCTGAGAGGAAACGAGCAAAAAGACCGGGAGAAAGTGTTGGAAGGTAAGGAACTTTCCAGCCCGGCTGCCCGGGGCCGCCCGAGCGCGTGGCACACGCCGGGTTGGTGCGCGCCTACCTGCCGTTCTTGGTCACGATCATCTCGTTGGTGAGCTCCTTGAAGCGCAGCCACAGCTCGCTCTCCTCCAGGCCCACGCGCAGCTCGCGTTCCGTGGGGTCGCCCTTCTCGCTGCCCGCCTGCAACTCGCTCTCCACGGCGCTCAGCAGGTGGTCCACTCGGTACTGCAGGCTCTTCCCCGCGCCCTCGGTGCCCGGGGAGCTCATCGTCCCGCCCGCCCCTCCCCGCCGCCCCCCGAAGCCCCGACTTGCTACCCGAGAGCCACCTTCGCCCCAGGAGGCGGCCGCTCTTCCAGGAAGAGGGGCCGCTCGGGCCAAGACCTGCGACGGCGCCCGGGTGCCAGCACAGACCCGGGAGGAGGGCGCGGAAGAGATGGGGGGAGGGGCGGGGGCGGGGGGTGGGGGCAAGGTTATTCCACTTGAACTCCCGCGAGGAGCTACCGGAGGAGGTCTCCGGGGAGAGAAAATCGCCCCTCGGCATAAATAGGGCCTCGAGAGCCGCCGAGGGGGCGGCGGATTGGGCCGCGCGCCCTTTGAAGTGCCGGGGCCGCTGCCCATTGGCCGCGCGCGGCCATATCAGACTCAGCCGGGCGCGCCGCGGAGGCGGGGGCCCGACAATGGGCTCCCGCGCCTGCTCTCTGTGAATCCGGAGCCAGGCCCCGCGAGCCCCGGCCCAGCGCCTACACCTCCGCCCTCCTCCAAATGTTCGCACCTCCATCAAAGCGGCCGGGCTGGCCCCGAAGGCCGGGAGGAGATGGGGGCCGGCCGGGGTGGGGATGGACGGGAGGGCTCCCGAGCTCGCCCCGGCCCGCACCTCGCCGAGGGGGTGCCCGGCCGCCCGCGCCGCTCCCCAGCCCGCGCGCGCGGGGCCCTCCTCCCTCTGCCTCTCTCTCTCTGTGTCTCTCTCTCTCTCTCTCTCTCAGCGCACCCGGGACCCCGCAGGTGTGCCAGCCTGGAGTCGCACCGCGGCTCTCACCTGCGCCCGCGCCGGTGTCCGTCCCTCGCCAGCGACCGTCGCGCACAGCCCCGCTTAAGGGCGCGCCCTGTGCCTCGCCCGGGTCGGGCTGGTCTCCGCTCCTCCGAAGGCTCAGCCCGCCACCGAGCCCGGTCCCGTCCCGGCACGTCCCTCGGCGCGCGGCGCTTCAGGTGACTCCGCCAGCCCCCACGACCGTGGCTCAGCCCACGCGGCGTCCCCTGTTCTCCGCAGCCCTCGCCTGTCTGGAAAGGGAGCGCCCGCGCTCGGAGTCTCTGCCCACGGGCCCGTCCAGCTCCCCAGAGGGAGACAGGCCGAAATCAACCAAACGACCCCTTTGGGGAGGTTTCCTCGCCCCCCCCCCTTATCCGAGCAGGACCTTGAGGACGAGGTCTGTGCGTGCACTGGGTGTAACCCGAGAGCTGGCTCCACTTCTGCGGGGTTTGGTCTCCGCTTTCGCGGAAGGTGGGAGGGGAGGGGGCGGGCCAGGCGGGTCCGGCGAGCCGGGTTCCAGGTGCGTCTCCCCGCGCGGCCGTGCGGGGCCCGAGTGGTTTATTACCTTTCGGGGAGAACCTCCGCGAGGAGAGCGAAGGAAAGGTGACAATGAGCAGGAACTCGTTCAATAGGGTCTCTTCAGACAATAGCATTCCTCCTGAGACGGGAGCCCAGGAAGGGGGACGGCAGCGATGCTCGGCGTCGGGACGCGGTCTGCGCGCCTCGGAAAAGAGGGCGCGGGGTCCCCAGCCTCGGTTCCCCGCGTCTGCTCGGCGCTCACCCCACCTCACGCCCTCCGGGAAAAGCCACGCATTGGCGGGGCACCCCTTCCGAACAACCCCGCGCCGTAGCAGGGGGCTGGCTCTGCGCGGAGGTCGTGGAATCTGCGCCCCCGCTCACCCTGCCCTGCCCCGCGCGGCCCGGGCTCGCTCCGGGGTCGAGAATGCCGGGGACGGCGGCAGGGACCGCGCGCCCGCAGCCCCCTGGGGAGGGGAGAGCGCGCTCCCCCGGCTCCCTTAACGCCCCTCTCCGGATGGGGCCTGCGGAGTCGCGAGGCCCGGCGCACCCCGCCACTGTCAAATTTCTCAGTTTCTTTTGTTGTCTAGGATGCAAGGAGATGCCCAGGGAGCTGAGCCGAGGGGGATAGTTTCCTTCTGGAAAGAGGCACCAAAGGCACCCGGACCCTGCTGAGTCGCCTTCCACCCGGCTCTTCGGGCCATGGGCTTTGGGGGGGCTTTCCGGAGGAATTAAAGATGTCTACAGGTCATCTGTGCGGTTGAGACCTCCCGAGCCTGCGCCCTTAGAATAAAGGGGGGTGGGTGTGAGGTGGAGGGGGAAGAAGCGTGGGTACCAGGCAGTTGGGGGTCTCTAAAACCCCCGGCCGGGAGCGAAGCTTAGGACACTCCTTGACCCCTGAGGCGGGAGCTCCCTTGGCGCTGATGCTTCGGGGTCGATTTTCCCAAAGTCTGGAAGCGCGGGTGAGGACCCGGGGGTTTACCAGGTCGCTCCAGTAACTGTGGTTCCGATTTCAGTTCGGCTCCACAAACGGGAGGGGGCACGGACAGATAAGAATAAAACCCCGGCAGAAAAGAATGTTAGCTCTCAAACGTGAGCAGCGGCATTTCTTCCCTCCAGAAGGAAGGTCCAGGGTTCCAGAGCGGCGCGCGGAGAGCTCAGCGCGCGGCTGGGCGAGACGCGGGGGCTTAGGGGCTGCGCGTGGCTGCGGAGGTCTCCCGACCATCACCGCCTAGTATTTTTCCTTTCTTCTCTGTGCCTGATTTTCTGGATCTTTGTTCCTTGGTTCTCAGGATAAGCGTCTCCACTCTCCGGGTCCTTTCAATGAAGGCTGCCGTGCATGACAGTTTACAGCCAAAAACTTCCTCCCGCCCAGCTATAAAGAATTCCCAGTTAATAACAAGGTGCTTCCTTGGGGGGAGGAGGGGCCAGGGCTCCCCAGATGTTTCTTTCCCAAGGTCTTTCTCCCGTTGGGAAGTCTAGCCAGCCGGTCCAGAAAAATAAGTGAAGGCCTTACGGCTGGGCCTCAGGCTCCACCAATAACTTAGGAAACATTTTAACAAAAAAGCACATACACACACACACACACACACACCCCTCATTTCCCAGAGAGGAGGTTTTCCCCAGACCCAGCCCCCCTCTCAAGCAACAAAACCATTTGTCTTGTGGAAGCGGGTATCAATGGTGCCATAACAGCCTCAAGGACAGTCAGGGCAGGGACAGCATTGTGGGACATCCCCCCCCCCCATGCCCTCCAGTTTTCTTCTTTTATTTTTTCTTCTTCCTTAAAAAATAAATTGATTTTTGATTATATAATTTGTGCTCACTGTAGAATATACTGTACACATGATGGATGTACATATCTGTATATACATGATGTGTGTGTGTGCGCGCGCGCGCGCGCGCATGAAAATGCAGACCTCAAGCGCTATCACTGCGTGTGTGGGTGTGTTTTCCTCAACTTTTGTTTTTCCATTCTGTTCTTCTGGTGAGCCCTTCCTCCATACTGGTTAAGCAGACTTAACAAAAGCATTTGCGTCCTAAATTTAAGACAACATATAAAGGGCGCTTGATAGCAAATGTTCTCTGTCACTAGTGGCTTTTCTGTCGGTCCCACTGAAAGAAACCCGATGAATTTTATGGTTTTTAAAGTTGCACAATATAATTCTTTAGACTCCTTAGCAGTGAAAGTTTTCAAAGGCCATTGGGTTGTCTGGGGCATCTCTGGTTTGTGGAAGAGAGCAAAGCCTTGTTTCTCAAAGTCTTTCTCAGTAGTGTCTCAGCCCTGGACCTGGCTGACCCGTCACTGCAGCCCCAGGAAGAGGGCAGTCGGGCTGTCATTTTGAGGGGAGGGTGTGGCCTTGGCGGGTGGGGAGTTGGATTATTAGCCCAAGGAAGTGCTTCGAGACCGAATCCATCCTGGCTGTACTTTCTCAGCCACAAAGCTTTGTCACAGATGACAGCGTACGGTTTCCTGATGGGCGTTCACACGCTGAAAACAAACAAACAAGCCCGGTGAGGCTGAACACCTGGGACTGTGACTTTTCTCCGTAAAACTCGAGCGCAGTTGCCTCCGTCCTGGAATCCCAGGCAGCAGAAGAGAAATCTGTAGGTGTCTGGACTGGGGTCCCTTCTGGGGCGGGTAGCTTGTTCTCCTGGGTTGCTGAGTTTCTCAGGCCTCGGAGTTCACAGTTTGTCTTCGGGGTGGAATGTCTTTCTGCCGGTTTTTCCAGGAAGGCCGGGAAAGCCCTCTCAGCCATCTCGTCAGCTCCGGCCTGTGTTGTGGTAACAGTTTCAGTCCTTCAGTTTCCACCTTATCTGCGCTTCCAAATCAGATTTCTCGCCTGTTCTCGGCTTCTCCAGTGTTTCATCCCTTAGCCTTTTCTGCATGTATTAAGTGGCTTGTGAAATGTTTTTCCCACACCACTCTGTCAGTTTGCTTTTCTCTGTCACTTTTGGTTTTTACTGCCTCCAGTGAAGAGTTTCTTTTTGTGCTGTCGCCTCGGTTTTCTGACAATCCTGATCCCCCCGAGTCCCCCGCCTCGGCCTTGCGTGGCGACCTCCTCGCTCCTTGGGGCTCTGTTTCTTAGAGGCCGTGGTTTTGTGTCTCACTGAAAAGGCCAAACCGTTTTCTGAATTCATCTTTCGGTTCCTGCCATTTCTTATTTCCAGAGGCTGCGTCTCCTTTGAGTTTTAGGAATAACTCCATTGCCCCTCACCCTTAACACTTGGCTCCCTGCCGTTTTCTTTCCCCACCTCCTCCTCCTCCCTTGGGGCGGTGTCCCCAGCCTGCCGGCTGCTCCAAGGACCCCTCGCCGCCACACTGCAGGCGAGGGGCAGGGTCCGTCTTACTCACTCGAACCAGCTCTTGACTCCTTCTGTTGAGTGCCTAGATTGGCAAAATTGGGGTGCTGCCAGCGTGTGCATTTAAGGAGCGGGAGCGCAACCCCCCGGAGACCTGCGGGGGAGCATTTTAACCATGATGTGGGCGAGACGTTAACCCTTAACATTCACGAAAATGCAAGAGCCACAGAGCCCAGAGCGGCCTTTCGTGAGTCACTGCTCGTTGACCTGACTCGCCCATCGTCCGAAAGACAGTCAAGCAAGGGTCCCCTGTGGAGTTGTGCGCGAGATGAGACCCAAGGATGAAAAGAAATGGGCTCTTCCCAGGGAAGCAATGAGGGTGAGCCAGTAGGAGCAGCATTTCGGGTGTAAAGTTACTCACGAAATCATGCCCGGGAACTCTACCCAGTCATTTAGTCGGTGACCTTATAAAACGGCATTTCTCCTTTCTCTCTACCTGATTTTAGAGACTCCTACTTCGGCACTGAATTAAATCTGAAGCCCCACACCAATTCTCTTATAGGAAAGAATGCTGGAAACAAACGGATTTGGGAGCGACTGGTATACACTTCTTATGCTGGACCAGCTCTGAGGGCCCCAGTGTAACTCTTCAGCAGGAAAGGCCGACGTTAGGTCCCAAATGAGGCCAGGTTGTGATTGTTGCTGTGAGAGGGGTTGGTACGGCAGGCTCTGAGCCCAGAGATTCAGGAGCCTGACCCTTCCTAGAGGAAGCAGCAGGGAGAGGGCAGGGTTCCAGGCCCACGAGTGGGAGGGAGACCGCTCTGTCTATGGAAAAAACAGTATGCAGTGGGGCCCGATGTTGAATTGGAGCACGGGCAGAGACCTGAGGGAGGCCGCCAGCAGTGGGGTTTGAGTGCCTCGGTTCTGGAGCAAAGCTGGGGACACCTAAGAGAGCATGGACTTTTAATGACAGTGGAGACGCCAAAGACCCAGTCACCTATTTTCTACGAACAAAGGGGACGTTAAGACAGGAGGGCCAAGTCTGGCGGGAAAGCTTACGCCGAGGCCGGTGTGCTAGGTGCCAGTGTGCTAGGTGCCCGCGTGGTTTGGGAAGAGGACGCCGGAGGGCAGAGGTCAGCAGGCAGGTATGGGGGTGGGGCACTGGGCAGGCTTTTGAGACGGTGGCACTCTGGGATCTTCATGGACTAGATAGGAAGAACGCTAGAAAGGTCTGCAGTGTACCCTAGAAACTCTGGGGGCACTTTTAGAGACTTCTTGTAGAAATTCCCATAAATTCCATAGACAAAGACGAAAACAAGGGAGAATGAGAGATATTGTAAGGATATTCGGGGAAGGGCTGTCTGGGAGAGGGGGAAAGAGGGGAAGACAGACGGAGCCCTGAGCAGAAATCTGCAAGAGCATTTGGAGGGCAGGCGGCTGCAGCTGGGGTGAGAACAGAGAGCTGGAGGGTGACCACGGGGAGGGCCCCGAGGGAGAGCTGGGGGAAGGAAAAGCTAAGATGCATCCTCCCTCCATATCAAGTACCAGACTGATAGTAAAAAACGGGACAAAGGGGAGGGCTTGGCACGTCTGTGAGAAAAGGGCCCCAGTCAATGGTTCCCACCACGGGGACCTTGCCAGCTGAAAAGAAGCCGCTGAGGAGGAAAACCCATTTGGAAATTAGGATTAGCACGTTCTACAACCTCAACTCACACAGCTTCCAGGGTCCCAGGTGTCCCAGCCCGAGAGAACACAGGCAGGAGGAAGTAACATTCACCGCGGTCTATTATATGCGAGGAGTCCTGCATATGTTATCAGCCAGACATCAGCTTTGCAAGGTGGTGAGAGCTCCTCTTTTATATTCAGGAAACTAAGGCTCCAGAGAGAGGTGAAAAATGGAAAGCAGCTGGATTTCTGATTTGTCTTAATTTAAACTCATCTTGTTTCCACCAAACTAGGCTAAATATATGGCGAGTGGAAACAAATGTGTTTATCTCTCTGCTACCCACCACATTCAAACAACTATTTATAAATGGAATGTGGCGTGTGTGTGTGTGTGTGTGTGTGTGTGTGTGTGTGTGTGTGTGTGTTGTTTGGGGAGGGGAACCGGTTGGCTTAAATACTTTGAAAAATCTGAAAAAAAAGTTTCATAATACGAAGGATGACAATATAATCGGAACTGGAGGAGGAAAAAATCTCATCCTTAAACAACTCACAATCCAGTCAGAGATGCTGGTAATCAGAGAGGAAAGCAAAGGCCAAATAGTGCTTTAGCCTGAATTCATCATCCTAATTGTGCTTCCAAAGCACCCTATGCAAGTCAGGATTATTACCCTCCTTCTTTTAAAAACTGTCATAGTAAAATGAAATGTAGATCAGAGAGGTAAAGAAGTCTCGCCAGGGTCACAGAGCTCATGTGGAACTGAAACTCCAAGTTACACTAGTGGACTACGGTAATTCCAGAGCAGAAGTAAGTAGGAAGACTCAAACCGTGCTCTTGGTCTTGGCCTGATTCATTTTTTGTCAACTTGTGTAACTTTCAATGATCGGCATTAACCTCAGAGGCTGGCTTTTCAAAAAAGACCATTCTACTATTGTAGCTACTTCCTTTGGGTGCTAGAGGAATTGATGAGGTTAAAGGCACTGAGAGAGGGACTTCCCCGGCGGTCCAGTGGTTAAGACTTCATGTCTCGAATGCAGGGGGCCGGGGTTCGATCCCTGGTCAGGGAACTAAGATCCCGCATGCTGCGCAGCCAAGTAAATAAATAAAGGCACTGAAAGAAAAACCTGGAACGTTGTGGGGACTTGTACAGTGTTATCTGCTGAGGTCTGAATACAGGCTATAAATGACGCCCGTGAGTAAGAGTTCCCATGGATTAGTTGTAAGCCTAGAAAGGGAATTTCTGGGTAAGGTCCACCTTCGGTATTTATAGAATGCTGAATTGTTTTCCAAAAGATGTTGCACCAGCTTTACATGCCACCTGCTGTGAGTAAGGTTCCTCTTTCTTTGCATCCTGGACAACACTTGATATTGTCAAATTTGACAATTTTTCCAATCTGAAGGGTATAAAAAAGAATGTCATGGTTTCAAATGGCATTTCCCAGATTACTAAGGACTTTTGAGCCTCCTATTGAATCTTTTTCTTTTCTTTTAATTGAACTATAGGTGATTTACAATGTTGAGTTAGTTTCTGGTATACAGCAAAGTGATTCAGTTACACATATATATAACTTTTTCATATTCTTTTCCATTATGGTTTATTATAGGATATTGAACATAGTTCCCTGTGCTATAGAATAAGTCCTTGTTGCTTATCTATTTTATATATAGTAGTTTGTATTTGTTAATCCCAAACTCCTAATTTATCCCTCCCCCACCCCCTTTCCCCTTTGGTAACCATAAGTTTGTTTTCTTTGTCTGTCAGTCTGTTTCCGTTTTGTAAATAAGTTCATCTGTGTCATATTTTAGATAGCATATAAGTGATATCATATGGAATTTGTCCATTGACTCTTTTATAAAAATTCAATTATAGGAGGTTTTTTTGTAATGCTAATACTAATCATCTGGCTACTTTATAAATAGTAAAACATTCTCTCCCTTAATGACTAGTCTTTCATGTCCTTGATGATATCCTTTTGCCAACAGGAATTCTCAATTTTAATATGGTAAAAGGTATCACACTTTTCCTTTCCACTTTATGGTTTTTGTGCCTTTGTTTAAGAGAGCCATTCCAACTCCCAAGATCGTCTCTCATATTTGCAAAGCTGTATAGCTCTGCCTTTTTACGTTGAGGACTTTAAACCACTCAGAACTGACTTCTGTGCATAAGATGAGATAGAGATCCCCTTTCAATGTGGAAAATCAGTTGTCTAAGCACCGCTTATTAAATCAGCCATTGTTTCACTAAAGATCGGCAATAAGTCTGCCATAAATAGTGTCTGTTCTGCATCTGATTCTGGGCCCTCGATTCTGGGCTCCCTATTCTAATTCATTGATGGATGGTTTTATCTATGCTAGTGCCAATGAAGCACTATTTTAATTGTTCTATGGCTTTAAGTTAGGGCCTGACATGAAGGACAAGCCCCAGCCCTTACTATTTTCTGTTTCCAGTGTGTCTTGTCTGTTACAACTGGCTGCTCTTCTACATAGACGTAAGAATTAGCTTGTCCCGCAAAAAAAAAAAAAAAAAAAAAAAAAAAAAAAAAGAATTACCTTGTCAAATTCCATGAAAACTTATTGAAATTGCATTAAATCTAAAGATCAGATTGGGAAGAACTGACATCTTTGAAATATACAGTATTTCTCTCCATGACCATGACACTCCTTTTATTTAGTTCTTTTTAAATGTCTCTCAGTAATGTTTTATAATTTTTTTCATAAAGGGTTTACACATTTTTTTCCCAAATTTAATCTTATATAATTAATTTTTACTGCTATTGTAAAAGGAATATTTTACAAATTATTTTATAAAATCACACATTTTAAATAATATTTATGTAAACACTTTTATCTTATTACAAAATCTCATATAACACCTCATTATAATACAAACACTTAGTAATCCCCACCCAGATCAAGAAAGAGCCCATTCCCAGCACCCCAGAGGGTTCACTTCCCAATCACAAGCCCTAACCTCCCCTTTAAAGTTAAACATTTTCCGAAAAATTATAATAATTACTTTCTTCCTTTTCTCTGTTGGTGTTTTTCTATTTAAAAATACAGTTTTATATCTTTTATGAACTTTATGGCTTTTTTTTTCTTTCTTTCTTATTATACTCGTCAAACTTCCAGTCCAAGCTTGAAGAGAAATAGGAATAAATAGGCATCTTTTTATCGTTCCCAAATTCAAAAGGAACAGTTTCAACATTTCACCGTTAAGTACGTTATTTATTTACAATTTTTTAAAAATATACTAACAGATTAAGGAATTTCCCTCTTATTTATAATTTGCTATCATTTTCATTATGAGCAGAAATTACTGAAATAACCAATATATCACTGGGCTCAATTTGTTAATATTTTGTTTAAAATTTTTGCAACTACATTCTTGAGTGAGATTAGCCTGTTTTTTTCCTTCTAGGTTATGCAGGTATCACAAAAAGAAATGGAGGATGCGCCCTCTTTTTCCATTTTCTGGGGAGTTTACTTATAAAAGATGACATTATTCTTCCCCTAAATATTTGGATGAAATTCACTAGTGAAACCATATGGGCCTAGAATTTTCTTATTTTCTTTGTGGGAGGGTTTTCAAATTATGGATTCAATTTATTTAATAATTGTAAGACTATTTGAATTTTTCTATTTCTTCTTACTAAAATAATTTGTCCACTGTTGCTATTGAGATGTCGTCTGTATTTCTAATTGTTATTTCTTTGTGAGTGATCTGTCCTTTCTCTCTGGCTTCTTTAAAGAACTTCACTTTACATTTGGTGTTTTTCGTTGTTTTTTTTAATCTATTGCTCTTGTGGTTCTTTGGAACCCTTAAATCTGAGGATTGGTGTCTTTCATCAATTCTGGAATTTTAGAATTTTTTCTTCAGATATTGCTTCTTCCCCATCCTCTTGATTACTTCCACCGGAACTGTGATGAAATGTATGTTGGACTTTCTTACTCTGGCCTGTATGTCCCTTAACCCTCTGTTATATGTTCTACCGCCATTTTGTTTCTCTGTGCTGTATTTTGGATAATTTCTGTTGATCTACATAATTCACTAATTCTATCTTCATATATATGTCTAATCTACTCTTTAACCCACTTGTTAAATATTTTTATTTATTATTTTTTCCACTCTAAAAATTATATTTCTTCCTTTTTCAAACAAATTTGATTCATTTTCATAGTCTCCTACTCTTTACTCATAATTTAAAATTTGTTTGTAAAAGTTATTTAACCATATCAATCATACTTATTATACTTTCCACATCTGATAACTTCCATTATCTTGATTTTTTTGTGAATCTAATACTGCTGATTCTTATTTCTACTGGTTCTTATTCATGGTTCTGGGTTTCTCCATGAAAATGTCACATTTATAATAAATATATTATTATTTACTTGATGGTGCCATCATTGCTTTTCATAACTTTGCATTAAAGAAAAAGAAATCTGCCATTTAATTATTTCTTTGGGAGTTTCAACATTTCTTCATCCTTTTCATCTAGGTAGGATACTCCAGTCTCATTCTCAATCTGCATACTTAGTCCAATATTGACGTGCTGTCTTAGCCTCCTAGAATCAAAAAAGGGAGAAAAAAACTACATGTATAAACTCTGAAGGCAAAGTGCCTTGGAGATGTGCCCCCCCCACACTGTAATTCTTGGCTCTTTGCTCTTATTCACCAAGGAACTGGGAAACAATTCATGCCCCTTCACTTTCCCCCTGCCATTATCCTGGGTTTTCCATCTCTTCAGGCTGCTGACCCATCTAATTCAGCATCCCTGAAATCTCAGTGACCTTCACCCTCACTCCACCAAGGGCAGGAGCTCACACTCTTGCCCTTAGGCATTGTCCAGAGCTGCGCAGACTCAAATCTTAAGCTCAGTGTCTTGCTCCAACCACAGTCTCTCATCCTCTGGCATCTCCTGCTTTTAATCCCTCTCTAACTTGTTCTTTGATCTCCTGGGGAACTACATCCTCTAAGTCTCTGGGCAGGGAAAAGACAGGAGCCAACCACAACCTGGTGTATTTAAATTGCTTGTTCCAGGGTCAAGGGTACTGTGGTCCTGGGTACTGTGATCATCCCCAGAGAAGCAGGCTCACCCCTCATGTGTTCTGGGAGGTTAATCCTAAAGGAAAGAGACAGAGCCTTCTCTTAAAGATTGTATTTATTAACAATGAATCTTCTGAAAAATAAATCAATCCCATTTACAATAACATCAAAAACAATTAGGGCTTCCCTGGTGGCGCAGTGGTTGAGAGTCTGCCTGCCAATGCAGGGGACACGGGTTCATGCCCTGGTCCGGGCAGATCCCACATGCCGCAGAGCGGCTGGGCCCGTGAGCCATGGCCGCTGAGCCTGCGCGTCCAGAGCCTGTGCTCTGCAACGGGAGACGCCACAACAGTGGGAGGCCCACGTACCAAAAAAAAAAAAAAAAAAAATTAAGTACTTAGGAATAAATTTAACCAAGAAGATGAAAGATATCTACTCTGAAAACTATAAGACATTAATGAAGGAAAACTTAGAAGACACAAATAAATGCAAAGGTATCCCATGTTTATGGACTGAAAGAATTAATATTGTTAAAATGTTAATATTACCAAAGGTCATCTATAGATTCAACACAATCCTTATCAAGATTCCAATGGCATTTTTTGCAGAAGTAGAAAAAAAACTCGTAAAATTTATATGGAAACACAAAAGACCCAAAATAGCCAAAGAAATTCTGAGAAAGAAGAACAAAGAAGGAGGCATAAAACTTGCTGGTTTCAAGCTATACTGTAAAGCTATAGTGATGAAAACAGTATGGTACTGACATTAAAAACAGATGAATAGACCAATGGAACAGAACCAAGAATCCAGAAATAAACCCAAGCATATACAGACAACTAATATTTGACAACGAAGCCAAGAATACTCAATGGAAAAACAGTCTCTTCAATAAATGGTGCTGGGAAAAATTGGATATTCACATTTAAAGAGTAAAACTTGCTATCTCTCTTACATCACTCACAGATATCAAATTGAAATGGATTAAAGACTTACATGTAAGATCTGAAACCATGAAACTCCTAGAAAAAAAACGTAGAAAAAAATCTTAACATGGATGCACCTCGAAGGCATGATGCTAAGTGAAGTAAGTCCGACAGAGAGACAGATACTGTGTGATCTCACTTATATGTGGAACCAGAGGCAAGACTTCGGGAAAGGGAGAATTAGAAGAAATTGATCAAAAGTCGCAAACTCCCAGTTATAAGATAAATAAGCACTAGGAATGTAATGTATAATATGATGACTATAGCTAACACTGCTGTGTGTGGTATATAAGAAAGTTGTAGTGATACTTAGGAAAATTGTTAGAGAGTAGATCTTAAGAGTTCTCGTAACAAGAGAATTTTTTTCTTTTCTTTTTATTGTATTTATATCAGATGATGAATGTTAACTAAACCTATTGTGGTAAACATTTCACAATACATGGAAATCAAACCATCGTTCTGTACACCTTAAACCTATACAGGGATGCATGTCAATTATTTCTCAATAAAACTGGAAAAGAAATTGTATTTAAATCATTTTTTCTATACATAAACTCTTTAAATGGTGGCAGTACCAATATTAACAATGGTTACTATACCAATGTATAATTTTTTTCTGCAAATAAAAGGTTTTATCCACTTCGTTGGATAAAACTTCATGACATTTAATTTTTTTTGGATCACAGACCTCCTTAAAAACTTAATTTAAAACACACACACACTATGAATCCTGTCTCCAAGAAAATCATATGTACATAATCATATACAACATATTTTAAGGGATTTACACCCCCAAAGTTTCTGAATTTTATGTTAAGCACCCTGGTCTACTCTAAGTTTGACAACAGATTCACCAATTCAGTGGTTCTCTCAAAACTGTTCTACCTGTAAATTTTCTCGTTGTGTATCTATCCACCCTCACCAATAGTCCTACTTCCTTTCCTGATCATGTAAATTCACAAGGCTCTTATATCTCAAATTGGAAATTTTGACCACTGGGGAAATTATGGAAACGTTCTCCAAAATTTTGGGGGAAAAGCATATAAAATTTGGATTAGCATTTCATACTCAACAATCCTGCTTGGGAAGATGATTTGAGAACCACAGGTACTGGCTAAATAAATAAAACAGCATCTGTTTCTAGCAAGACAAATTAATCAATCTTCACCAAAATCAATTATCAGAGAAATAAAAACAAATATTTACTAATAAGGGTATGTATGTGTACGTGTATATGTGTGTCTGTGTGTGTAGGAAAAAAAATCATCTCTACCACAACTTGCATGAAAATCCAAACAAACTAATGACTGATGAATCCAAATCTGCTGTTTATGTGTTGACTTGAAGTTAATATCTGTAAAACACCTCTAAGTGGATAGAATTTGAAGGCTTCCCCAGGAGACAGAGCCTAGAGGACAATTGGTATCAGATGACCCTGTCCTGTCTTCAGTGATGGGTCTGCACCTGCGTGCCCAGAAGCAAGGCATCCGTGACATTTTCGGAGGGCAGAGGCAGTCTCGGCCTGGACTGGAGGGGAACTTCCGACACCTCACCAGCAGCGGGCCGGCTTTCTCAGGCGCCCCCGGAATCCTGGCTTTCCTGATCTCTCTGCAAGGCCTCGGCCTCTGACTGATGGGGGCTCTTTACAGTGCAAGGTCCCTTAATTAAAACATGAACTCTGTTCATTTCACTCCGTCTGATAAGGACCCCCAAAAGACAGGGGGAGTTGACCAGAGAGCAAAGTAGTAAGAGACTGAATCCCAGGGTCTTGTCTTGAAGGCTTTCCCGTGCCTGCAGGTCAAACGGGACTAACGTCGATCTGGACTCACAGATGCAATCGGCCACCATCAGCGACCAGGCTGCAATTGGGCTTCTTCTAGTCGGAGGCTGGCTCCCCCATGGGGCCCCAGCGGGCAGCCCAAGCCTCCCCTTCCGGTTATTTATGAGGTTGTTGGGAAAGGTTGTACCTGGCATGGAGGACGTGCTCCATCATACACTAGAAACATCTCCACCACCACCTGAATGGATGCAACCCATCTTGTACAACGTACTGGACGAAGAGCTTGTACCATGAGCCGGGCGTTATGTAAGCACCTTAACTACCTTACTGAGTTCACCCTCACAGCAGCCCTGGAGGAGGCATCCTTGTACCCGCCGCACGAAACCAGGACACCAAGGCCGGGCCTCACTAAGGTGGTCACATGGGTAGAAAGGGTCGGGCAGGAGCTGAACCAGGTGTGTCCTGCCGGCCTGCGGCGCCATCCCACCTCCAAGCGAGAAGCGGGTGTGGGGGCATCACACAGATTTTATAGATGGAAAATTGAGCCAGAAGGAGCTCATTTACTCATTCATTCAGGAAAAGTTAATTGATTTCCTCTGTGGGCCAGTTACTGTTCCAGAAGCAGGAGACCCTGAAGGGCCCAAGGCAGCCCTTGCCGCCTCGCTGGGTTGCCAACACGGGGTGGGGCGGGGGAGGGAGAAAGGAGGGGAACAGACGAACAAGCCAGCATCCGTCACTCCACGGTGGTGAGAGGAGGAAAACACCAGATGCGAAGGGTGAGGGCCACGGCATCCCAGAGGATTCCTGGAGGAAGCAGTACTCGGGTTGAGAGCGAAAGGGGGAGCCACACAGGGGCGTCCCTGGCAGTCCAGAGGTTAGAACTCCAGGCTCCCACTGCCGCGGGCCCGGGCTTGGTCCCTGGAGGGGGAACTGAGAGCCTGCGTGCCGTGTGGCACGGCCAAATTTAAAAATAAAAATAACATAACATAAAGGAGGAGCCACGTTAAACCAGAATCTCTCAGTTCCCTTCCCCTCTCTCTACCAAATTCTTCTCAAAAACAGCAGGGTTTTTTTTGCTCTTTTTTTTTGTCTTTTTCAAATATTTCTCATTTCTGGTGTTTTCCTAGACTACTCACATGCCACCCAGGGCCGCTTGGTGTCTTCTTGTTTTCCGATTGGAATCTTTTTTCCCACTGGCTGGGCCGTGGGAAGCCCAGGAAGCTGAGGGGAGGCCGTGCTTTGGGCTGGTGACCAGCCGGACGGGAGCCCTCTGGCCACCTCCCTGGGGGCCGCAGCCCACGCGGCCTGTGTGCCCCGGGGAACACGGGACCCAGCTTTCGGAAGCAAACATGATTTCTGTGGTTATTGTTTTCACTACATTAAAAATGTGAGAAATAATTGTTAAAACAGAATTTGGTAAAGTTGGACTGACAACGATCACTAAAGTGTGTATTTATGTATTCATATTGCAAATGTTCATTATACACTATTTGATATTTTAGAAGATAGTACCTTATTGCTAAGAAATACCATTCAAGTCAGGGTTCATCTCGTCTGTGATCGCCTACCGAGGGGCAGCTTTGCTGGGCCGTGCAAGTCCATGGAGAAAAGTGGTAGGAAAATCAGACCACAGAAAGACGGGCACTGCTTTGGTTTCATTTTGTTTGTAAATTAGACTCAGGATTAGATTTTTATGTCCCCAAGACCAAAACTAATGTCTCTGTCCTCTGGTCACCACATCAAGACCCAGAATGAAAACACAGTTCAGTACACATGGATGTGCTTTCATCCTTAGTTGTAAATGGTAGCCACTGCTTCCAGGCAGCCCTCCTAGATGTGTCAGGACTTTCACCGCGCAGTCTGCTGACACGCAGCCAGGAGGGTACCGTGCTGTGGACGCCTCTTCCCACGCCCCGCACCCCAGATCTAAGACAGAGCCTCACTGTGCAGCTTCCAGACCAAGACAACACTGACCACACCGCCAGCTCTGCCCTCTGGGTCCACATCTGCAAACTGGCCGCTCCTCTCCAGCAGTCTGCTCAGGGTAGCACCAAACAGAGAAAAGCAAACACAGAAGCAAGCTGTCAGGCTCAGCACGCCTTGAACACACAGTGCTGTTATTAGGATGCCTCAATATTTTTCCTCGCTGGAAGCCGCTGGCTCATCATACTCATCCTGAAAGAAGCAACAGCAAACGACGGGGGAAGAAAGCATTTCCCGACCCCATGCAGTGTGCATTCACGTGTGGACAGAGTTATATGGATTCTGTGTGAAGCATATTGAATCCACCCATTATTACAGCCCAAGAAACTGCGTTTTCCTTTTATTCCTCTAGAGCATCAGTCATAACACCTGGCACAAACTGGGCCTAAGCCCGGGAAGTCTGGGGCTGAAGGAGAGCGCATGGCTGGCGGGGTGCCTCCCGGAAGGGGGTGAGGATTCAGTCCCCCCGCCTGTCCCCCCGCCTGGGCGGGCCGCTCACTGCTGGGCACACGAGAGCACTCACGAGCCCCTGAGCCTGCTTTCTGGTCTGCAACTCCAGTGACTCAGAGAGGGACAAAGGGACACACGTGCAGGAGAAGCTTCCCCGATGGTGCCTGTAACACCATCGCCTCACTAGCTGCCGCCTCCCTCTCAATGCTAATGACAGAGGCAATATTTGTCACCAGGCTGTGCTTTCCCTCCCTTGCCTGCATCCTGGGTGGACTGGGAAGATGGGGACAGAGGCCAGGAGGCCGCGGTCTCATGGGGAAGTCCCTTCAGGAGGCCGGGACCCAAGGGTTACCCTTGGGGCCACAGTTTCGGACCCCACAGGGACGGTGACAAGGACGTGTCCCTCCGCAGTGGCAGCTGCAGGCCCCACGTGCTCTCACCTGGCGCGCACAGCGGCTCTAGAGAACACGGTGTAATGGTTGTTGTCACCGGTTGATTTGTGAGGACACAGACTCTAGAGCTGGTGAGAGAAGTGCCCAGTGTCACCGCACCCAGTGGCATCCCTAGGCTAGGCCCCGGGCCTTCATCCTCCCTTTCTGCGCTGCTTCTCCTGGTGAGGCCAGAACAGCGGAAGCAAAGTACAGGGCGACCGCCTGCCCCGCGGGCGAGCTCTGGCGGGGTGGGCGCACAGCAAGGCTCGGGGCGCCAGCAGTGGGGGGCAAGTCGGGCTGCCTCAGCACGGGTGCCCCTCACACTGGGATGAGACGGAGGCCTGAACGCCCTGCCTGCCGTCTCTCTCTGTACACACGATACAGCAAACACCGCGGCAGAAACAAACACAGCCTTTTATCCCTCCTGGGGAAGCTGTTTGACAAATTGCTTTCCTTGGGAAAGTACTCAGGCTTATGGAGGACACACAATAATTAGAAGACACGGTACCTGCCTTTGAGGCTCTTACAGAGCTCAAACAGCTAAAGAATGTAAGTGGGAGAAGGGCAATTTCAGCCCCAGCTTAGGAGGAGCTAATGAGTGAAGGGAATGCATCCTAGAAGGCTTCCTGGAAGGGGTGATGGATTTGTGGGCAAGAAGGGGAGGTAAAGGCAATGAGTCAGCCCAGCCTCAGAGGAGGGACTTCGCCTGTCATCCAAAGACAAGTGGAGCAGTAAAGGAAGCTAGCAAATGTTTTAGCTAGAACGTGCTTTGCTTTGCACGGATGCCCTCTGAAGGCCCACTGTGATGCCGGGAGCAGTTCCTCCTAGCTGCTGAGCCAGGTCTTGGGTGGAGGAGGGGAGAAGCATCTTCCTGCGTCTCTGAACATGCAGAGCAGAGCCGGGCAGCTTCGGAATCGCTGCCTGTGCTGGTTCCCCGCCAGCTGGAGCCAAGGCCAGGGGTTCTGGGCCCCTCCCTTGGGCTGGGGCCTCAGGCTCACACGACCTCTGGTGTTTCACAGGCACCTTTGCTGGATGCTCAGTGGGGATATGGTCAAGCCTGTCATCCTTGCAGCCCAGGAGCTGCAGGCCCCGAAGTGCTGCCAGGAGCTTCCTACAAGGGTGGTGGCCTCTGCTGCAGTATCTGGGTGCAGAAGTAAGGATTCCTGCTAACCTTGGCTCTGAGTTTAGCTGCAAGCTCATCAACTTTGCAAAGACCTTTTTTTCCCCAGATGGGTTGTCCTTAGTCATCTGCGCTCCTGAGAATCTGAAATCTTCAATTTCCATGTACACAATATGGGAAAATGCCAGCAAAATAAAGGAACAGTGAGGCATATGAAGGTTTTTGAAAACCTGGTCTTGCATCTTTTTAAATTTGAACTTTTGCAGTTTTTATTCTTTAGAAAAGTGAACAGGGTGTCTCCTAAGTGCACAGATTAAATATTACAAAGTGCTCCCAGGAACTGGGGCCTTGGCTTCTACGAGAGTGTTGGTGTCACCTTGGTACCCGCCATGGAGCTCCCCGCTTCCCTCCTTGGGTGCAGGAAATGGATCAGCGGACTGAAGAGGAGACCTTGACCATCCATGATTCAATCATGTCTTGCTGTGTTTCTGTAATTATTGGAGTTGGTTTAATCCAAACAAAGAGGATATTCTGAAGACATTCAGCCCAATTCTGATGGACAGGACAGCCGGCCAAGGGAGGCTCCGATCTCCCTGGGCTGAGCTGTCACTTGCGGGAGGGACAGGAGCTGCGTTTGCATTTCCGAGGCCAGACCACACTTTTCCCATATATTGCCATTTCCCCAACTATTTGCCCTGATTAAAGGAGGGTAGAAAATTACTTACGCCCCTAAATTGCAACAACAAAGGCTGGGTGTCTCTTTTCAATCAAAACAGCTCGGCTGCCTGATTCAGATGCTAATAGCGGGGGCCTGAATTGGCCACTAAAAGAGGGAGACACTTTTCTCTGCAAATGACCAGAAAGTCACTCCATTGCCCAGGAATCTGCAGGATCCTTCCAGCTGGACGTCCGTGAAAGTGCTTCATGGGAAACCTCCCGGAGGTGGTCTCGGGCTGCAGCCTGCTTCGGGTGCAGCTTCTGGGGAAGGGAAGAGGACCTTCAATTTGAGCAAAGCTCTGACCCAAGGAACGGGGTCTCTGCGGAAAGGCCCCTTCTCCCTGTTGCACATCCAGGAAGAGGTGAACACCTCTGGAGCAGCTTTGGAATACTTCGTTGGAAAAGGCCGCAGTTTGAGGGTTGGCTGCCATCAGCCTAATTCATCCTGATTCCGAGGTGGCCTTGCTCGCATTGGCTTTAAGGAGAAGAGGAAGTGTCTCCTCAGCCCCCTGCAGCCGCATCCCCCCAGGCCCTCCCACCAGGCTTCCCAGTGTTCTGCTTGCTTGCGGCGGGGCGCGGGGTAGCTGGAGACAGCCGGGCTTCAGGCCGATGATCCAAGTTGCAGTCCTGCCGCTGGCTCGGGGCGCGACCAGGCTCTGCCCTGTGTGCCCCTTGCACGCTGCGTCCTCAGGAGTGCGGTCTTAGGGCAGAGGGGGACCAGCGCCTACCTCCCCGCTCAGGGGAGGAGCTGCGCACACACACGCATGGGGACCCGGGGCAGCTGACTGCAGCTCCACGCTAGCCCGGCCCTGACCACGTCGGCTAGCACTCCCGCCCGAGTGCCCTTCCACGTCACAGCCCCTCGTGCGACACCAGACGCCGCGCCACGTGTGGGCGCCTGCGCTGTGGGACTCGGGGCCCCGGCAGGCGAGGCGTCGGGCGGATGACACAGAGGTTTCGAAAACTTCCCAGTCTCTACGCCTCGCTGCCATTATCACAGTATGTGTCTTTTCAACGTTGGCTTTTGTGTTCGCCTTACGCACCAATCACGCAGCCGTGCACATGTAGACTTTGCACCCACCCCGTGCCCAGCTGGGGCGCCTTGCTCGCCGAGGGCTACACCCTCGAGCCCCCGATGCATTGGCTGGACTCGGCTCTATTCTGGAACCTTGCGTGCTTGGTGAGAGCAACGCTGATTTTAGATCTGTATGAGTTAAGAGGCTTTAACAATTTGCAGTCCCAAGGGAACTGTTTCGTGCTCCTCCAAGACAGCCAGCCCTTTCTCTCCTCTCTACCCTCCCCCGCCACCGACCCGGCAACCTCAAAGGACAGGGCTTACTTTTGTTTACTTTTCAGATTTACACTATGCTGGTTACTTTCTTATGGATTATTTATGACGCTTCTTTTACTGGGAAATAGTACTGAAACCATATTGTGGAGTGACAGTTCTTTCATTACCTGTGAAAACACCAGGAATGTGACTGTGCGAAAGGCATTCAGAACAGGCATTCGTGCGTGTGTTAGAAAGGGACTTACCTCCTGGAGAACTCCGTGTTAGCGAGGGAAGTAGAATACATCTGATGTAAGCGACCGAGATATCTTTCACTTCGAGAATCCTTCTCATCTGATTTACAGACAGTCTTGCTCTGAAAGAAATGTTTTATTTTTATTTTTTATGTTCATGTCTTACCTCCAAGGCTAGACTTTAAGACTGTCTAAATGGGCACTTATCCCTCTTTATATTTCTAATACACAGATTCATGTATTACACACGGTCAGCGTGCACTGCATTGCTGTGATAGGGAAGGACCTTTGTCTTCTATTACAAGTTAATCGCTAAAGGGATGTTGCCAATAAGCTTAAATTATACATAATGGCCCAGCTTTGGGAACCCTGCCTCCCAGGTCATGAGCATTCAGCTAAAATACCTTGTTCAGCTCACAGGAAACATTATGACCAGGCCCATCTGTGAATGACTGCAGGCAGGAAGAAATGAACACATTCCCTCCTGAGGTGGACTAGAACCAGGAAGTGTTTGACTTTACTCCCTCCCCTTTTAGTATAAAAGAAGCCTGAATTCTAACTCAGGCAAGATGGTTCTTTGGGACATGAGTCCACCACCTTCTCCGTCTGCTGGCTTCCTGAATAAAGTCGCTATTCCTTGTGTCCCAACAACTCGTCTCTCGATTTATTGGCCGGTCGTGCAGAGCAGCACAGCTTTGGACTCGGTAACGTTGTTTCTTATGATGAGTAAACCCAGTAGTTATTCTCCATACTTTACATTTATAATGCTTTTGGATGCATGTCAAAATATTCTTGGTATGCTATGAATACTTAGACTTCTCTGCCTTGGCCTTCCCGTATAAATTAGTTGACAAGATAACACTGATGCCATTGGACGGCAAAAACATCTGACAGACAGCTAGATCCCCAGGCTAAGATTGGTACAAACAAAAAGATGTTATTTAGCATAGCGTAATTAAGGGTGGTATCAAGCGCAGTACTCGAGACAATATTTTAAAAATCCAAAAATAGTGATGTAAATTACATCACTGTAAGTGTAGAAGATGAGGAGAAATTTTAAAAAAACAGAAACATAGAAATAGCTGGAAAGCTAAAGTAATCCCCCCATGTGATAGAATTTCAGGTTAGAGAAAATTCCAAACAGATAAAAATAAGCCAAGATACAAGTAGGACCAGGAAGGCAGAAGAATGGAAGGACTAAGAAATCAATGGCATAGTGTTGCATTTTCAAACCCTAAGACCTTGGTGAGGAAACTTTATGGATAACTCGGAACTCATTCTCATTCAGTGCTCCAAGGAAGGAGCTCTGTGATCATGCAACATCCTTTAACTTCATGTCTGCCGGATCGAATCAGCACCAGCGGTCACAGCCAGGTGCATTGATTCAGGATTTCTCAAGTTTGTCTAATCGTCACAGGAATTCACTGAGAAGCTTGATAACAATACAGATTCCTGGGTCCCAACACAGACCAACTAAATCAGAGTCTTCTGGCAAAGGCCTAGAACTGCACATTTTACCAGAGGCCCCCAGTGACCACTGTGATCCAGCACATTTGGGGAGCACTCGTTCAGCCGAGGATGACTCAGGAAGAGAAACCGGAAATAAGGAAAGAGACGGGTCCGTCTTTCAGACAGCCCCAGAGCATGTGCATATGACCTACCATTATAGTCTTTGCTTAAAGAATCAGATTTAAAGCTAGACTATACTAGCGATAGGACAAGATTTGTTTTACACTTGAAAGGCCTTAGTAAGTGTGTGTGTGTGTGTGTGTGTGTTTCCAGTTTACTTGTCCCACTGGGGTGGTGGTATCTGGTCCCTAGATTTCTAGACATGTATATTCAAGGCATTTTACAGTCTGAATGAGTATCTAAGAAGATCATCTTCTCAAACTCCCTCATTTGACAGACAAGAGATGCACCTGTGTGCTTGTAAGTTTGCACATCTGTGCATATAAAAGTACGCATTATAGGTGTGGGTCTTTGACCCTTTTCTGAGTTTGGGGGAATTCTGGAGCCTACACCCTTAACCTATAGCCTGTAAATGAATTAAACAGAGTCCAATGCTAGCTTTCATAATCCATGACAGTAAGCCTTTGGAAGACAGTTTGTTCATTACATTCCACAAGATTCAAGAATTCACATGCACCCTAAGAAGCTCAAATATGGCTCAGGTTATCCTAACGTGACCTCGACATGCTTTTGGGAAACTGAGCCACTCTATGTGGCTTCGAGGCTGAGGCTCCAGATCAGTAAAGACGCCCCTGTAGGAACATCTATAGGACAGGAACTTTGCTCAGCCCTCAGCCAGGCTTTGTGGGTATTCTCATGACAAAGAAAAGCATTTGTCTGTGACCTTTCTTTTCTTCTTCTCCACTACCACCTCAGGCCTTCTCTCAGGCTGAACCAGCTGAATCCACATGGGGCCCAGCATGGAAGGAGGCGGAGGGGGGGAGAGGGAGGGAGGGGGGCGCGGGGGAAGTGTGGAGGGGTCCCGCAGAGAGTGAAGGACACACACGCACACAATTCACCTTCTCTGGGCCTCAGGGTCACTTGTCTGCAGTTTCTCGCTGTTCACACTTTTCCCTCCACTCCTTAAGCCGAGAAAGAAGGCCCTCAGAGGGAAATGTGAGATATCTTTTTACAAATATCCTTCAATGCCGCAGTTTATTAACACTGTCAGCCGAACTGTGTCCCTCCAATCTCCACCATAATTTACAAAGTGGGAAACTTGCCTCACCGTTCTGTACCAGGCCGAGGGGCAAGGTCCCCTGTAATTTAAGGCTAAGATTCCAAATGCAGCCCAGTGTGGCCAAGACCCGAATTTCAGTAATAACTTCTCATCCCCAGTTTTAAGATGTGTGCATCTTCTCTCCGGTCTGATGGGGCCAGAACCTATCTTTCTGAATTATGATGACACTGCGTCTTATGCAGAGTGGCAGCGGCTGTGTCTGGCCTCTTGTTCTCCGGTTAAGTGTGAATGCAATGTATCAGATCTGTAACAGTACTGGCGATTTCCTGCTTATCTGCTTTGGTTCCTCTAATTGCTGGTTCCACAAGCGTTCTAAGCACCAGGTACAGGCGCTTCACGGCCCTCTGCCTGGTGTCAGTGTGGAGTCACCGCCAGGCCCAGCGGGTGGCCAGGACTCCCGCCTGGTGGCCTCACTGCTGGCTGCCCACCCAACACCTGTCACCCATTTTCTTCCTTACTAAGAGTACCCTGGTCTTGCTCTGGTGTACAAGGTACCCAGATGAAGAAAACTTCATAGTACACGAGATGCTCACTGAAACTCCGGTTAGTTTGATCCTCTTGTGCTAACCCACTGTACCTGGGACTCAGGACCAGGTCAGCCTGTCTGGTCTTGCTCAGTCCCTTCCCTCTCAAACTGGCCCAGAGTCCTGGAGCCAAATGTATGCTCTGTCTAACCTTGGGATCAGTGTATTTGCCAGAAAGCATCTAGTCTCTCCCACCCCAGTAGGCCTATCCTTCCAGTCCTCCAGGCAAAACAAATGTAAAGGTTTTCAAATATTTTATTTCCTTGTTTTAGTCTAGAATTTTTTGTATCTCAGAGTTTATAAACATTCTCAAATATGTCTAGATATTGCAATCTAGATCTTAGGTCACTTAACGTGCTTTCCCTTTATGACCCGTATTCATTTTCTCAACCCATTTTGAAATTTTGCCTGCACCGAAGGGGTCAAATAAGTCACCTCCATTTCCAGAAACTTGCTCTTGTTTACAAGTGTTTCATGGGCTTCCCCACTTTAATCAGAGCACCATCCAATCTGCTGCTGTATCTGTATAAGAGCTTAGTTGGATTTCTTCCAATCTTCAGCCGCAGAGAACTTATTTGCCTACAGTTTCTGTCTCAAATGATTTCTAATTCATAACAAGCTTGTCAACTCGCTTATGAAGAGGATGCTTTCCCACAGGTTCTGCACGTCTTAAACAATATCACTGGACCGTTCAAGGGAATCAAAAATGCCAAATTCTGTTGAACTGTTTTCTGTACTTGGAAACACATACTGACTATTGATTATACTGGCACTTAGCACTGTAGTTTTGTCTTCATTCTGTCTTTACTAGTAATGCTAATATGCTGAAGAAAAATAGAGCTAAGGCTCTTTTTATCTTGGAATCTATTATATCCCCAGGTAAAGTTGAGAGGGAATTATGTTTTTAACTCTAAGGTTTTTCTAACTGTTTATTTTGCAAAAATTTCAAACTTATACAAGGGTACAAGAATCGTACAATGAACTTCCATAAGTCCTTCAGCTAGTTGTATCAATTGTAAACATACTTCATTTTGTGTCACATAAAATGCATGTTTTATGTCTCCCTTTCTCTCTCTTTACATATGTTTTTATATGCATATATGTACGTACATATACATATAATTATACTATTATTATTATTAGTTCACCATTTAAGAGAAAGTTACAGACATAATGACCATTTACTCCTAAATATTTCATCATATATTTCCCAATACAAATGTCATTCTCTTATATAACCTCAGTAGAATAACCAAATTTAAGAACTGAATATTGCTATAATGCTATTATCTAATTTACATCCTAAATTTCACCAATTGCTCCAATACACTGGTAAAGTTATAATGTTTTAAGGACATGTCAAAATTTATTCAACATAGACAAGTGGATGTTAACTTGCTTTTGAAAATGAATCTATTCAATATATTATAAAGATAAAAAAATCTATGTGAGAAACAGATTCTATGGTGAGAAACAGACTCAATCAACAAGAATTATTTAAGTATTCAAAAAACTATTGGAAGGATCACTTTGGCAATACACATACTAAAACTGAAACAATGCAGAGAAGATTAGCATGGCCCCTGCACAAGATGATACACAAATTCTTGAGAGGTTCAATATTTTTTTTCAGAAAGGAAAAGAAATGGTTGAGTGTTATGGACTGAATTATGTTCCCCCCAAGTCCTTACGTTGAAGCCTTAACCCTCAATGTAATATATTTGGAGATAGAGCCTTTAAAACAGTAAGTAAGGTTACATAAGGGTGGGGCCCTAACCCAATAGGACCAGTGCTCTTTTGGGAGGAGGAAGAGACACCAGAGGTGCTCTCACACAAAGGAAGGACCATGTGAGGACCCAGGGAGAGGGAAGCCCTTTGTAAGCCAGGACGAGATCTCTCACCAGGAACCCAACCATGCTGGCACTTTGATCTTGGACTTCCAGCCTCCAGAACTGTGAGAGATAAACTTCTGTGGTTTAAGCCACCCCATCTGTGGAATTTTGCTATGATAACTCTAGCAGTTTAATTAACTGGGTAAAAATAGAGGTAAAAATCATAGACTATCCTTCTCATGAGATTATTAAATTAGATTTGATGGTTGAAGCAAACATTATAACACTTAACACTATCTGAGGTAGTGTTCCATGTGTATAGAGGAAATACTTAAGACAATTTTATGTTAAAAGTAGAAAAGGGTTAAAGGTACCCAAATGGGAGTAAACATTCAATACTTCACTCAAAGTGGTAAGATGTTGATATAAGGAGGCTATGATGAGTTACTTATATATGTTGTAATATCTAGAACAACCACTAAGGAAACTATATAGAATGATATGATCAAAAACATTATAAATAAATAAAAATGCTATTCTAAAATATGCTGAGGTAATCCACAAGAAAGCAAGAAAAGAGAAACAGAGGAATGAGAAACAGAAGAAACAAAACAAAAATTGAAATGCCAGACATAAGCCCTAAGTTTCAATAATTGCTCTAAATGTAAAGGGTATAAATACACCAATTAGACAACAGAGGGTGGCAGAATGGATAGAAACACACAACCCAAGTATACACTGTCTTCACAAAACTCACTTCAAATTTAAGTACAAAAGTAGTTTGAAAGTAAAAGGATGAAAAAAGATGTATAATGCAAAATCAAAAAAGGAATGGCTATATTATATCAGATTAAGTAGACTTCAGAGCAAAGGAAATCACTAGGGACAAAGAGAGACACTGCACAATGAGTGAAGAATCAATTCACCAAAAAGATATAGCAATCCTAAATATGTATGCACCAAACAACAGAACTTCAAAAACATGAAGAAAACACTGAAAGAACTTAAAGAGGAAAAAGAGAAATCCACATTTACAGTTAGGGACTTCATGACCCCCCTGTTAGCAATTGACAGAACCTCTAAACAGAAAACCAGCAAGAATACAGAAGAACTGAGCAATGTCATAAAACAACATCACCCAAGAACAGCAGAATGCACATTCCTTTTAAGCACCCATGGAACATTCACCAAGACCGACCATATCCTGGATAACTTTTTTTAATTTAGCAAATTTTAAAAAACCTGAAATCATACAGAGTTTGTTCTCTGATCATAATGGAGTCATAGTAGAAATCAATGACAGATGGAGTCATGCTAGAAATTGATGACAGAAAGACAAAAGGAAAATCTTCAAACACGGAGAGTAGCCAACACTCCTAAATAATCCATGGGTCCAAGAGGAAGTCTAAAAGGAAATTTTAAAATAAATTGGACTGAATGAAAATGAAAGCACAGCATATCAAAATTTGTGAGATGCAGCTAAGAGGGAAACTTATAGCACTAAATGCATACATAGAAAGGAAAAATCTCAAAACGATTTTCTACGTTCTTACCTCAGAAAACTAGAAAAAGAAAAGCAAAAGAAACCCAAAGCAAGCGGAAGGAAGGCATTAATAAAGATAATAGTGTAACTCAGTAAAATTGAAAATAGGAAAACAATAGAAAAAAATCAATGAAACAAAAGGTAGCTCTTTGAGAAATCTCAATAAAATCTGTAAACCTCTAGCAATACTGACAAAAATAAAAAGACATAAATCACCACATCAGGAATGAAACAGGAAATATCATCACAGATCCTTCAGCCATCAAAATGATAGTAAGGGAATACTGTAAAATTTATACTCATAAATTTGACAACGTAGAAGAAATGGATCATTTCTCAAAACCCACAAAGTACCAAAACTCAGCCAAGATGAGAAAGATAATCTTAGTAACCTTAGAAGTCTCAAAACCGTTAAAGAAATTGAATTTACAAATCCCCAGACCCAGATAGTTTCACAAGATAATTTTATCTAACATTTAAGTGAGAATTAACACAAAATTTTATACAATCTCTTCCAGAAAATAGATGAGGAAGGAATGTTTGCCAACTCATTTTATGAGGTTAATATTACCCTGACAGCAAAAGCAGAGAAAGGTAGCCTCCCTCCAAAAACATGTACAGAGCAATCTCTCGCATGAACATAGACTCAAAAATTCCCGACAAAATATTAGCAAATCCAATCTAGCAATGTATAAAAAAATTAATATACCATGAAAAAGTAGAATTTCCAGATATGCAAAGGTGGTTCAACGTTCAAAAATCCGTCAACATATACCACCATATCAATAGGCTAAGAAATCAATTGATACAGACAAAGGATTTGAACAAATTCTATACCCAGTGATATAAAATCTCTCAGCAAACTGGGAATAGAGAGGAACTTCCTCAGCCTCATACAGAGTATCTACAAAAAGCCCACAGCCAATATCACAATTAAAGGTTAAAGACTGAATTATTTTCCTTTAAGACTGGAAGTGAGGCAAGGATGCCTGCGCTCACCCCTCTTGTTCAACATGGCACTGAATGTTCTAGTGCAATAAGAGGGAAAAATAAAAATATATAAAGCCATACACATTTGTGGGGAAGAAATAAAGCTGTCTGTATTGTAGATGATACATGGTTGTCTATGTAGAACATCTCGAGCAATCTACCAAAAAACTTCCCAGAACTAATAAATGAGCTTAGTAAGATTACAGGACACAAGGTAAACACACAAAATTCATTGCATCTATATATCCTAAAAATGGACAAGTGAAAACAGAAGTCAAATATAGAAATCAACAAAATGTTGATATAAGAAATCAAAGAAGATGTAAATAGTTGGAGAGACTTGTCATGCTCATGTATTAGAAGTCAATTCTCCACAAACTGATCTGTAGGTTTAATGGAATCTCTATCAAAAGTCCAGCAAAATTTCTGTAAACCTAAGATTTATACGGAAAGGGAAAGACCCTAGAACAGTCCCAAAATAATGAAAAAGAATGTGGCTTCCCTGGTGGCGCAGTGGTTGGGGGTCCGCCTGCCGATGCAGGGGACGCGGGTTCGTG
>NC_041223.1:2980703-2986508 GCF_002837175.3 Physeter macrocephalus | reverse complement strand
TCCCACATGCCGCAGAGCAGCTGGGCCCATGAGCCAAGGCCGCTGAGCCTGCGCGTCCGGAGCCTGAGCTCCGCAACGGGAGAGGCCACAACAGAGGGAGGCCCGCATACCACAAAAAAAAAAAAAAAAAGAAGAAGAAGAAAGTAGGAGGAATCACTCTTCCCAATATTAGGCCTTACTCTATAGCTACAATTATCAAGACTATGATTGATATGATATGATATTGGTAAGGGTTAGACACACAGATGAATGAAACAGACTAGAGAATGAAATTATCAAACTGACAGAGGTGCAGAAGCAGTTCAATAGAGGAGGAATAGCCTTTTCCACACATAGTGCTGGAGCAAACTAACAGCTGTAGGCAAAATAATAAAATAAACCTTTCTCAAGAAAATATTAACAAATCAAATCCAACAGTGTATTTAAAAAGTATACACCCATGACCAAGTATGATTTATCCCAAGTAAGCAAGGCTGGTTCAACATTCAAAAAGCAATTAATACATCACATCGATAGATGAAATAGATGCCAAAAAATCATTTGAAAAAAATCCAATAGCCATCATGACAAAAAGTCTCAGCAAACTGAGAATAGAAGGGAACTTCCTCATCGATAAAGAACATCAAAAAACCTACAGCTAACTTCATGCTTAACAGTGAGAAACTAGATACTTTTCGCCTAAGAAAGGGAACAAGGCAAGTATTTCCCCTCTCACCACTCCTAGCCAACACTGTATTGGAAGTTCTAGCTAATGCATTAAGGAAAGAAAAGGCATATAGGTTGAGAAGGAAGAAATAAATGTCTTTTGTTCACGCATAACCTGACTGTCTATGTAAAAAAATCCCAAGAATTGACCCCCCAAAATGCTTCGAATTAGGTGATTATACCATGGCTATAGGATACAAGGTTAATATACAAAAGTCAGCTTTCTGATATACCAGCAGTGAACAAATGGAATTTAAAACTAAAAACACAATACATTAGCACTGAAAAAAGTACTTAGGGATAAATCTAACAAAATATGTACAAGATCTACATGAGGGAAACTACAAAACTGAGAAATTGAAGATTTAAATAAATGGAGAGATATTTCACCATCATGGATAGGAAGACTCAATACCGTGAACACATCAGTTCATCCCAACTTGATCTATAGATTCAATACAAAATCCCAATCAAAACCCTACAAAGTTATTTTGTGATTATCAACAAACTGATTCTAAAGTTTATATGAAAAGGCAAAGGACCCAGAGTAGCCAACGCAATAGTGAAGGAGAAAAAGAAAGTCAGAGGGTTGACCCTACTCGACTTCCAGATTTACTGTAAAGCTACAAAAGTTAAGACAATGGGGTATTGGTAAATGAACAGAGAAATGGATCAATGAACTAGAGTAAAGAGCCAGGACACAGAGCCACTCAAATACAGGCAACTGATCACTGACAAAGGAGCAAAGGCTGTTCAACAGATAAAGAACAGTCTTTTCGGGCTTCCCTGGTGGTGCAGTGGTTGAGAGTCCGCCTGCCGATGCAGGGGTGTCCAGGAAGATCCCACATGCCGCGGAGCGGCTAGGTCCATGAGCCATGGCCGCTGAGCCTGCATGTCCGGAGCCTGTGCTCCGCAACGGGAGAGGCCACAACAATGAGAGGCCCGCGTACCGCAAAAAAAAAAAGAACAGTCTTTTCAATAAATCATGCTGGAACAACTGAACATCCATGTGGGGAGAAAAATGTAGATTCAGACCTCAAACCTTTCACAAAAATTCAACTCAAAATGGATCATAGACCTAAAAGTGAAAGGCAAAAGTATAAAACTTCTAGGAGAGAACATAGGAGAAAATCTAGGTGACCTTGCTTTGACAATGAGTTTTTGAGATACTACACTAAAAGCAGCACAAAGAAAAAATTGATAAGCTGGCCTTCATTAAAATGAAAAACTTCTGCTCTGTGAAAGACACCGTTACGAGACTGAACAGACAAGTCAGAGGCTGGGAAGACATAGTTGCAAAAACGTATCCCAGCGTTTGTATTGCAAATATACGAAGAACACTTGAAACTCAACAATAAGGAAACAATACAATTAAAAAATGGGCCAAAGATCTTAAAAGACAACTCACCAAGGAAGATATACGGGTGGCAGATAAGCATATGAAAAGATGTTCCACATCATATGTCATCAGGGAAATGCAAAGTAAAACAACAATGAGATACCACTACACACCTGTGAGAATGGCCAGTGACTGGAACACTGACAGTGCCAGATGCCGACCAGGATCCATTCACTGCTGATGGGAGTGCAGATGGTACAGCCGCTTTGGAAGACGGTTTCAGCTTCTTATGGACCTGAACATACTCTTACCATATGATTTAGCAACCGTACTCCTTGGTATTTACTCAAAAGATTTGAAAACGTGTGCCCACACAAAGACCTGCGCACAGATGTTTATAGCAGCCAAAACTTGGAAGCAACCAAGATGCCCTTCAGTAGGTGAATGGATAAATAAAGTGTGGTCCATCCAGACAATGGAATATGATTCACCGCTAGAAGAAATGAGCTATCAAGCCTTGAAAAGACATGAAGGAACCTTAAATGCATATTACTAAGTGAAAGAAGCCAATCTGAAAAGGCTACATACTGTATGATTTCAACTATAAGACAGGAGGAAAAAGGAAAAACAATGGAGACAGTAAAATGATTATTAGTTGCCAGGGGCTGAGGAGTGGGAGGGATACATAGGCAGAGCACAGGGGACTTTTAGGGCAGTGAAAATACTCTGTATGATACTCAAGCGGTAGATACAGGATATTACACATTTGTCAAAACTCATAGCATATACATCACCAAGAGTGAGCCCTGATGCAAACTAGGGACTTCAGTTAAAAATAATAAAATGTGATCATTTTATCTTTGCTTTGAAGGATCTTGGTTAGACTTTTCTTTTTAACTCTGAAAGGTAGCAATCTGGCAGTCATTTGTTATCACAGAAAAGGTCAGCAAGTATCGAACACTTCCCCTGTGTAGGAGAAAGGTATATAATTCATCAAACATTGAAATCTTCCAAGTGCTCCGTTCAGAAGGGACCAGTGACCTCTGTGAGGTAGGACAGCGCCATGGCCAGGGCCCATGTCATGACACACGCCATTATAACAATCCTGACATATTTTATGTTCTATTTTTATAATCAGATTAATGACATCCTACTTTTCTTTGCCCATTTCTGGATTCCACTCCTTCTGCGTGGGCTTACCTAGGAATGATGCAATGAATTAATTTCACGTATGATGCTGTATCTATAACCTCGCCCCAGACTCATTCTCTGTAATTCCTGTCAAAGCTGTCACTACGTCAGCAATTGCATTTTCACTGATTTTCCATGATTTTTAAGTTAAGAAGTTATTTACTCTTAAGAATATATCTTTATTGTATACACCCATGGGTGATATTCAAAGTGTTTAAAAACGGTATCGCACAGATACCTAAGAGTTCGACCAGAAGCTGGCTGTCCCTGGGGTTCAGCTGCGGGACTGTGGCCTGAATGGGGGACGTGGGAAATACTTCCCGGGAGCAGAGGCTGTTCACCCCCCTGCAGAGAAGTATTTCGACGTGGTGTCACCTCCAATAGTCCAGCAATACATTCAGACTGTCCATGCACTGGGTGGCCTCAGGGTACTTCACTTCCCCGTATGAATTCTTTTCGGTAAAGAATTCCTCAAATCCCACTTTTATCCCCAGAACTGTATAAACTCCAGCTCCCGCAATTCCCGGCCCGGCCCTGGCGCTGTGGGACCCGCTGACACACGGGACGGTGAGGTTGGGGTCAGCCTATATATTAAATGGGTTACGTTTAATTCCTTTTTCATTTTTAGAAAAAAATTATGGATAGACGTTTTCTCCCTCCCCTAAACGGGAAGTTTTGAGCCGCCTATTTTGGAGGACACTGAGTCCCAGGCTTATGTTTCCGGATTATGCTTCCGTTTGCCGGGGAGCTCTTACCTAAAAGGCAACCACGGTGGGTGGTGAGCAGGCCTCCCGGGGCCACCGCAGGGGATGCAGACCCACAAACCCTGCACGTGAAGTCCCGAGCAGTGACTTATGCTGCCCATTCAGTGCTAACGGACCTGTCATACGTGGGGAAGATGCAAAGGGAATACAAGTGCTCTGCGCTGTCGGGGTTTGCCAGCAGCCAGGAGGAGAAGACAGGGCGGGGAGCAGGCCAGGCGGAGCCCGGCAAAGGGAGATGCGTGCTCTCAGCGGGCAGCCGGCCTGTGGGGGGAAAGGGAAGGTGGGAAACAGCGGAGAGAGTGTGGCTTCGGCTGGTCTTTGACGGGAACGCTTTGAACGGGGGAGGGAGAAAAAAGAAGAGTTAAGTTGTGGGAAAACCCTTGAAGCCTGGAATGTAAATGCCAAAGTCAGAAGGCGGAGGGTGAGACGAAGTTGGGGCCGGTGAGACAAGGAGGGGGGTCGCCAACAGCCCCTCCAGGGGTCCCACTTAGCCCAGCAGGCGGCTGGGCGGGACCGGGAGCGGCGGCCCGCCGGTGGAACCTTCCAGGTGGGAGGATGGGTGTGCGGCCCGGGGAAGGCCTGTGAGGCATCCGAGGCGGGGTGTGGCTCCAGCAGCGCCCCCGGGGAGGGCCCGGGTCAGGGCTGAGAGCTTCCCAGCAGCAGAGTGGGCCGTGCCCCCGCCCTGGCCCGGCCCCTTACAGAAAGGCCTGCAGACCCTGCAAAAGAGAAACTAAAAGTCCCAGAGCTTAGACCAACCGTTGGCTCAGCTTAACCAGTGAATCACTGAAACTTTTCTTCCTTCAAGTATTTTTTCCCTTCGAAAGGAGGCAGCTGACGGAGGTACGATACGACCGAGGGCCTGGGCCCTTTGGAGCTGGTTTCCTTAATCAGGCCCGGTAGATGAATGGGGTGGCAGCAGGCGGGGTGAAGGTGGCCATGGGGGTGGGGCGCAATCCGGTCCCGCGGGGCTTCCTGTTGTTCTAGCATTAACATACCTACCCGGGATCAAAGGGAGCCTGGCTTCCCCGCGCTCTCCACGGGGGAGAAAAAAGTCTAATAGAATTAAAAATAAGCTGCAATTTGGTATCGTCTGCAACTGCGACGCTTTGTTACTGAGGATGAAGGTTTATGGAGAGCAGCTGACTCAGTACTAATTTAGGATTCTCCTGCGACTTTTCCGTAGAAAATGTACTGTCCTTGTATCTGCTAAGACATTTTCTCAGATTCGCTTATATCGAATGATGTAGAAATCATTTTGAAGGCGGATGCCATTTCATTTCCCTCCACATCAAAGGCAGTTGGCCCAAGCTGAATATTTCATTTAATAGGTAACGTGATCCTGTTTGAGTGACTAAAAGGACAGGCAAAAGGAAATATATGTGTAAAAGCGCGTCTTACATGTCAGACTCTGTTAGAGGCTTTATTACATTTCTCGTCCACTCTGATGAGTATTCTTCCATCAACGGCTTACTGAGCGTTGGCTGAGACCCGTGCCAGCCGTGCTGGGCCCACTGGCCAGCAGCAGGATTCCTGTCCCCAAGGAGCCCAGAGTTCCTCGGGGGACACAGACGTTATTAACCAAACAGAAATACAGCCGCAGCTGCAGCTGGGTGAGCAAAATGGGGGACCCCCCCGAGAACCTAGAATAACAGGGGAACGATGGGCAGGTCCTCCAGGGAGGGACCCCCTGCGAAGGATGAGCGTTTTTTAAGGAGGCAGATGCAGGAGAAAGGAGCAGGAGGGAAAAGTGTGTACGGGCTTCCCTGGTGGCGCAGTGGTTGGGAGTCCGCCTGCCGATGCAGGGGA
>NC_041223.1:2976728-2980447 GCF_002837175.3 Physeter macrocephalus | reverse complement strand
GGGTTCGTGCCCCGGTCCGGGAGGATCCCACATGCCGCGGAGCGGCTGGGCCCGTGAGCCATGGCCGCTGAGCCTGCGCGTCCGGAGCCTGTGCTTCATAACGGGAGAGGCCACAACAGTGAGAGGCCCGCGTACCGCAAAAAAAAAAAAAAAGGTAAAAAAACACAAGTCTGGGCGTGGATTAGGCATTGGGGGGGAGAGAGTGAGGGGAGGGGCAGTGCCCAGGGTTCTGGCTCCATTGCAGTCCCTTGGTGTTAGCACACTACACTCTCAGGAGGACCCAGCAGTTCACCCTGTGGGCACAGGACCAGACTGGGGGTGAGGGAAGTAACATCCAGTGCTCCCAGCCCCTGGGGCACTGGGTTCCCCGCAGCTTCCCAACGCCGTGCTACACCCACTTCACGAGTGCCCCGAAATTCCCTGAACCCACCAACCAGATTAGCCCACAGCGCTCTTTGAAATATACTAACAGGCACCAGGGCCACCTGAGCCAAGTGGCAGGACCTCCGTGTGTGACCACGTGGCTCTAGCCACCATCAAGGTGATAGTTATCAGGGGTCATCTGTATCTGTTTCCTACTGAAGCCAAGTGTAGCTATAATCAGAGTTTTATAATTTAGTGAACTATGTACATGATCTGGAAAAATATGAGTGTGAGAGAGGGTATTATTTCTAAACAAAAAGAACTGCCGTGTTGACTGCTTTGGGAAGACGTGACAACAGTAAAAGAGCCCCGACGAATTGGGTCAAGCGAGAAAGCTATATAAGAGTCTGGAAAGGATTCCGCAGTCAGGTTGGATGCCAGGGGTGTTTAAGTCATCACGTAACCAGAAATCTAAAATGTAGACAATGCATTGAAGTTGTTGGTGATGCGAGAAAATTCACAGGAAACCCATCAGCGGACCCAACCTCAAAGGAAAAGTCCTTGGCCCCATCAAAAGCTGTTGAATGAACTATGCATATTTAGCTTTAAACATATTTACATTGAATGAGCCAAGAATAAACCAACTTTTAATATTAACTCACTACCAACCCATCCAGATGGCTCTAATGATTATTATATTCAGACCATGACTTTCTAGGTCCCCTCTACTTAATCAACCCAACTTGATGAGTGCTATTTAAAACACGAGTTCCACATCCATAAAAGTAACCAGGGAGGATTCATTCTATGGGATACTGTAAGGTGCTCTCGCAGGAATCAGTCAGACAGAATAGAAAGTATAGACAAAGCCCAGATGTCTTTGAAAGTGCCGTCTGTGGTAAAGATAGCCTTCCAAACAAGTTGGGAGAGATTGGATTATTAAACAAATGGTTTTAAGACAAAGGGCTAAATATTTTGCAAATATAATGTCACGTCAAATAAACGTAGAATATGGAATTATAAAACTCCTACAAAATATGAATCATGGGGCTTCCCTGGTGGCGCAGTGGTTGCGCGTCCGCCTGCCGATGCAGGGGAACCGGGTTCGCGCCCCGGTCTGGGAGGATCCCACGTGCCGCGGAGCGGCTGGGCCCGTGAGCCATGGCCTCTGAGCCTGCGCGTCCGGAGCCTGTGCTCCGCAACGGGAGAGGCCACAACAGAGGGAGGCCCGCGTACCGCAAAAAAAAAAAAAAAAAAAAAAATATGAATCATGGGGCTTCCCTGGTGGCGCACAGGTTGAGAATCCGCCTACCAATGCAGGGGACACGGGTTCGAGCCCTGGTCCGAGAAGACCCCACATGCCGCGCGGAGCAACTTAAACCCATGTGCCACAAGTCAGTAGTCTAGGGCCCGTGCTCCGCAACAAGAGAAGCCACCGCAATGAGAAGCCCTCGCGCCGCAACGAAGAGTAGCCCCTGATCGCAACTAGAGAAAGCCCGCACGCAGCAACAGAGACTCAACGCAGCCAAAAAATAAAATAAATAAAAATTTTTTAAATTAAAAAAAAATGTGAATCGTGGTTTTTTCACGCGTGGCTGCAAGGTGGAATTCCCTGGGTAGCTGGGTGGGTCCCAGGTATCCATATTTCTTCAAGCTCCTCAGAGGAATACCCCCTGCAGTCAACGTGCAGAACCACAATATAGGTCAGTATTTATATGATATTTGCTTTGGGAAGATATACAGCATAAAGGAAAAAAATGAAACTTTTAAATTACCTAAGAATTAAAACTATCTGTTGCTTCCATAAATTTAAAATATAGAAGCATTAAAAGGGAATTGACAAACTTGAAATTTGTGCAGCTCTACGGCAGGCACAAGGTTAATATTCCAAGGAAGAGATCGTAGAGATCAAAAAGAAATCAGACCATCAATACACGCATATGTGTGCGCCGCCCCAACGGATGATGATGAAAGTGACCTATGAGCGTGTACCCGTGAAATAATGCAAGTGTGTTCTATCTCACTGGGAATAAAAGAAACGCAAAACTAACCGTTTTTTATTTGCAATGTCGAAACGCCTCGGTGTTGCCAAAGTGTGAAGATCGATGCTCTTCTATTGTCAAACAAGACAACTGAGGCACCAGTTCCTGTAGCTACGTCATATGCACCATAACTCAGCAACACCATCTCTGAACCTCCACCTCGCGGTGCTCTTCTGTAATAATTTGTGCACAAAGCTTTTGTCCCCCACTGAGGCCTAGCTTCGCATCCCCCGCACGATGCCCTGCACCCTCCGTACCGCTGTCCGAGTTGCTTCTGCATTTGGGAATTGTTCATTTGCTGGTCTTCGTCTGCAGGCAGTAGGCACCTAGCACACTAGCATGACGCTTTTTGTCTTTATGTCCCCAGCCTAGGGTACAATTCCTGGATCACAGCAAGTGCTCATCACATGTTTGAGGAACCAATGACTCTGCAGAACTGTTGTGATAAAGAACAGAATAGTGATTCAACAAGCTTTCAACAACAAGGGGAGGGTAAGAAGGTTGTGATTGGAGCCCAGCTGCCTGGACGGCCCTGTGTGCTGTTTCTCGGATCGTACGGTGTCACACACTTAGCGGCCAGCACTGTCCCACAGAACTTTCCCTCCCCACTCTGCCTGGTACGATAGCCACTGGCCACTCAGGTCTGCGGAGCCCTTGAGATGTGGCTGCTCCACTGTGGGACTAAATTTTTAATGTGACTTAATTGTATTAAATTTAAACTGTCACCCGTGACTAGTGGCTACGGTATCAGACCGAAGAGGTCGAGACCACTTGCCGTACTTTTTCGGAGTCCCAGGGAGTTAAGGGATTGGTTTGAAGTCTAACAACTACGTAGCAAGAGACTGAGCGCTTCAGTGATGGATTTGTGAGGATCCCTGGTTTGGTCCCTGCGTTAATTTCCACCCTACAGAGAAGGAGGCAAGTATTTATGTTCCTTTTAATAGTTTTGAAGAAAAAGTAAGAGAACTGTGAGGTTTTTTTGATTCTCTCTAAACATTATGCTGGCCTGGAAACAGCCTTTTATAATGACCCTAATTCTTGTCTTAGAACTGAACATCAAAGAGTCTAAATTTGATCCATTTTGCCTTCATGTCATTAAACAGAAAGTTAAGAGCATTGTTAAAATGAATGAAGTGACATCTGGAAATGACAAAGCTACCAAATATAAGGTATGTTATGTAATCGGAAAGGAACCTTTTCTGCTTTTCTCATGTGCATGGTTCAGACTGGAGACTCAAGCCCCACAATCCAGCAAGGTCTTCCCAAGATCGGTGCTATGGGATTCACACACACACACACACACACACACACACA